>NC_059341.1:138401694-138554194 GCF_018350155.1 Leopardus geoffroyi
TTCCTGTTGGGACCCTACCTGGTGGGGGAACAGTACAGAAGCAAGATCTCTTGGTGTATACCTTTATATAGAGTTTTGAGCTTTGAAATATGTGTATGTATTGTCATTTTTTTAAAAAAAACTAAAATTTAAAAATTCTATAAATGAAGGGTGCCTGGGTGGCTCAGTCAGTTAAGCGTCCGACTCAAGCCATGATCTCAGGATCATGATTTGAGCCCCACATCGGTATCTTAAGTCTGCTTAAGATTCTCTCTAAAAAAATTAAAAATAAAAATTCAAAAACAGAAACAAGTAAACTTAAGTGAATATTAAATCGGTGATAGCCATATTGAGAAATGGTTTATTTCAAGGGACCTCAGATCACAAAATTCTGACTGTACATTCTTAGTGGGATGTATTTCAAGCACCAAAAAGAAGTATAAAAGAACTTTAAATTTCCTTTAGTATCTTTATTGTTTGTAATGATACTGGCATTGGTAGTTTTAAGATCATTTTCTCTGTATTATAGATTTAAGCAAATAAGTATATTAGTGATGTTAGGAATTATTTTCAAAGTAAGAAAAAATATTTGCAATGACAAGAATCAGGGCACAGTGAAAACATAGTTATGTTAAAACTGAATGGGGGGCACCTGGGTAGCTCAGTGGGTTAAACGTCGGACTCTTGATTTCAGCTCAGGTTGTAATCTCATCGTTTGTGGGATTAAACCCCACATTGGGCTCTGCGCTGTGAGCATAGAGATTCTCTGCTTAGGGTTCTCTGTCCCCCCACCCCCGTCCCTACCCTGCTCACACACAAGTATGCACATGCATGTTCTCTCTCAAAATAAATAAGCGTTAAAAAAAAAAAAGCCTCAGTTTTATAAAACTTAATGAAATGCTGATTCAGTCATAAATATTATTTCGCATTAAAACCATCTGGGTAGGGGCGCCTGGGTGGCGCAGTCGGTTAAGCGTCCGACTTCAGCCAGGTCACGATCTCGCGGTCCGTGAGTTCGAGCCCCGCGTCAGGCTCTGGGCTGATGGCTCAGAGCCTGGAGCCTGTTTCCAATTCTGTGTCTCCCTCTCTCTCTGCCCCTCCCCCGTTCATGCTCTGTCTCTCTCTGTCCCAAAAATAAATAAACGTTGAAAAAAAAAAAAAAACAAAAAAAAACCATCTGGGTAGCACACAGGGTAATGTCTCTGACATCAGCTGTAGCAATAGTTTCTAGATAGGTCCCCTGAAGCAAGGGAAATAAAAGCAAAAATAAACTATTGGCACTACATCAAAAAAAAAAAAAAAAAAAAAAAAAAAAAAAAAAGCTTCCGCACAGCAAACAATTAATGAAACTAAAAGACAACCTGTGGAATGGGAGATCTTTGCAAATGACATAGTAAATGATTACTATTTAAAGTATATATAGAAGTTATACAACTCAACACCCAAAATACAAATAATCCAATTGAAAATGCGCAGACAACATGAACAGACATTTCTCCAAAGAACACATCCAGATGGTCAACAGACACATGGAAAGATGTTCCACATCACTCATCATCGGGGAGATGCAAATCAAAACTACAATGAGGTATCACCTCACACCTGCCACAGTGGCTAAAATCAAAAGCACAAGAAACAACAGGTGTTGGCCAGGATGTGGAGAAAAAGAAACCCTTGTGCACTGTTGGTGGGAATGCAGACTGGTGTAGCACTCTGAAAACCAGTATAGAGGTTCCTCAAAAAATTAAAAATAGATCTACCCTATAGTCCAGTAATCACACTACTGGATATTTACCCAAAGAATACAAAAACACTAACTCAAAATGATATATGTACCCCTATGTTTATAGATGCGCTATTTACATTGGTCAAGGTATGTAAGCAGCCCAGGTGTCCATCAACTGATGAATGGATGAAGGAGATGTGGCATGTACATACAATGGAGTAGTACCCAGTCATAAAAAGGAATGAAATCTTGCCATTTGCAACAACATGGGTGGAGCTAGAGAGTACAATGTTAAGTGGGATAAATCGGAGAATGACAAATACCATATGATTTCACTCATGTGGCATTTAAGGAACAAAGGAAGAGAGAGAGAGAGAGACAAACCAAGAAACACTAAGTATAGAGAACATAGTTACCAGAGGATACACGGTAGAGGGATGGGTGAAATAGGTTATGGGGAGTAAAGGGGATTAAAGAGTATACTTATCATGATGAATGCTGAGCAATGTATAGAATTTTTCAAACACTGTATCATATTAAAATTTAAAACTTAATAAAATTTTAAAAACTTGGGTAAATGCTTGATAAAGAACACTTGTATAATGTCAAAGCAACACTAGGAGACCAGACTAGTTAGAAGGGAAAAACTAATTGTACAATGTAGTGACCGCTGTCACCACCCTAATCCAGGGGTCAATCTTAGCATCACTAGTGGTAAAACAAATAGGTGTTATGTGATGTAATACCATGAGAAATACACAACATCACCTATGATGGAATCTAGCCAAAACTGTTTAATTTGAACCCATCAGCCTTTTAGGTATTGAATGTTTTCAAATGTCTTTTCCTCATCTATCAAGAAATAAAATGGATCTTCTTTCTTGTGGAAACAGATGAAGATTACTGAGGGAACAGAGTGGCACATAGATTAAAGTAGGGTAAGACCAAAGATTGGGAACTCAGCTAAAAGATTACTGCATTAATCCAAGGAAGAAATGATGAGAGCCTGAAACCCTGAGAGTAGTGGCAAAAGAGGGAAGAGCACAGGTTATTAAGGAGGCAGAACTGGCCCAGACTGGTAGTGTTCTGGGTGTGACAGGGAGAATTTATTTAAAGATGAAGGAGAATTCATTTAGGTGGCAGCCATATGAAACTCCGGGAGTAAAGCATTCTAAGTCCAAGGAACAGCATATGCTAAGACCCTGAAATGGAAATAAGCTTGGTCTGTGTAAGGAAGGCAAAAAAGAAAAGCAATTCTGACCAAAGCATAGTAAACACAGCGAAAAAGAATATTAAAGAAGAGAAATACACAGAGGCCAGATCATAAAGGCCTTTGTGGATCATGGTAGAAATACCGGATTTCATTCCAAGTGTGGGGAAAAGCCATTCGAGAGTTTTAAGCTAGGCAGTGCTCTGATTTATAGATTTCCTTTGTTTGTTAACCACTCACTCTGGGTGCTGTGAAAATGAATTGTAGGGAGACAAGAAAGCAAGCAGAGGGATGTGTTAGGAGGTTATAGCAATAGTCCAAATGAGAGCTCTAGCATCTTCGATTGTGATAGTGGCGAAAAATGGCAAGAAACAACTGGATTGAGGATGTATTTCAGAGGTAGAGTTATTAGGATTTATAGAAGATTAAATGAGGGAAGTGGAGCGTAGGAGGAGGAATAAAGAATGACTCTGGGTTTCTGGTCTGAATAAATGAGTAAACTGCATCCCTTACCAAGCAGGTAAGACCTAGGAAGGAATAAGTTGGTCTCGTGGAAGTGGGGGAGAGGAAATTTGCTACTCTTTCTGATTATAGTACTTTATTTTTTTTAGATTTTATTTTCTATGCCCAACGTAGGCATTAATTTCTATGCCCAACGTGGGGTCTGAACTTGACTGAGCCAGCTAGGCGACTTCTAGGTCTACTAGAAGTAGCAAAAAATGAAAATATGCTGAATATTATAGGCTAGATATATAATTTTGGAAGTCAGTAGCATAAAGATGGCATTTGAAGCCATGAAACTGAATAAGATCGCGTGGGAAAAGAACACAGGGAAGAGAAAGACAAAGGACCTATTTCCAGGGGGTGGGAGGATTCTAGTGCTTAAGAGACCCAGGGCAGAAGCAGCCAATAACTGAGGGCTTGCCAGTGAAACAGGAGAAAACCTAGTTGGTACACAAAGTCAAAAAGAGCCAAGTGACCCAAGGGAGGGATGAAATGTGATCTATCATGCCACTTAGACACCAAGACCTTCCCTTGACCAACGTCTTTAAAAACACCCCCAGTACTTCCTATCTCTGTTTCTATTTTTCTCCTTATTACTTAACACTTTAATATTCTATATACTTTTCATATTTAGTGTGTTGTCTGTCTCTCCACCTTTGAATGTAAGTTCTATATGGAAAGGGATTTTTATGTTTGTTCACTGATGAGAATGGTACATGGCATATAGTAGGCATTCAATCATTTTTAAATGAATGAAATACCACTGATATATCAAAGGGAATGAGGATAGGAAATTGGCCACTGACTCTTACAAGATGTAGGTCAACAGTGACATAGAGAAATTTCAGTGGAGCTTGAAAACTTGAAATCACACTTGAAAACTGAATCAAGAGCACTGAGAATGGCTCAAAGAGTTTCACTGTATTGATAAATTGGGGCAATAGCCTAAAGAGTGAAGTTCAAGGGATTTTCCCCCAAGCATTTCATAAAATTTTTTTTCAACTTATTTGAGAGAGGCAGAGAGAGAGAGAGCGAGCGCAAGTGGGGGAGAAGGGCAGAGAGAGAATACCAAGCAGGCTCCACACTCCGCGCTGTGCCCAAAGTGCAATCCTATGATATAGTAAGATCATGACCTGAGCCAAAATCAACAGTCAGATGCTTAACCAACTGAGTCACCCAGGCGCCCCTATAAAATTTCCAAACATAAAGAAAGTTGAAAGAATTTCATAGTAAACACCCATACATTTACCACTAAGTTCTACAATTAACATTGTACTATACTTTCTTTTCATACAGCTATATACCCTCTATGTTATAAGAGTGATAATAAGACATGTATTAATGCCAATGAAAACTACCCAATAAGGGAGAAAGAGAAAATCCAGAGAAAGAATTACAAAATAAAAGGGGGAAGGATTTAAAACAGAGGTGGAGAGGACTCAGGTACACTTGTAGTACTTCTCTGCTAAGTGTGCTTCAAAGTCTACCATTTTCTTCCATAAAGTTAAATATATCCCCCTGGCAAGGACTGACCCAAAAGGATTTCAACGTTCTATCCTGCCGCTCCTCTACACATTCTCGCCAATTTGGACTATTAGCTGTCCCACCGACAGACCTTCCCAAACCCCTGGAAAAATACTCTTTACTCTTTGAGCCAGTTCAAATGATAATTCCTCTAGAAAACCTTCCCTAATCTTGACCTCTTCTTGTCCATACCTCCCCAAATCAGATCTAGTATTTTCCTTGCTTAAAGTTCCATAAACGATGTTACTGGGTCTCCTATTTCAATTAGTGTATTTTCTTATACTCCCTAAACCTTGAGAGCAGAAGCTGTCTTATAATACATACCCTCTTCTGCTTCTAACACTATGTATATGCAAAAACTATTTGCTAAATTCAAGTGGAGAACACTAAGGTTAAAATCAAAATGACATTTTCCCCACTACCACAAAAAATCAACATTAGATTTACTAAAAACAAATGAGAACATGTCAAATTTTGACAGGTGGTGACAATAGGAAATTATTACAAAAAGTATGACTAACTAGCTAAATTGAAGTTTGAGAGAAAATGAATGTAACAGGTAATTATCAATTGGTTTAATAAAATCTACCTAAATGTGCCAGTAATTCTGTAAGATTATTTATTAAAAGATGACTTATTAACAAGTGTTCAAATGAATATAAATGAAATACCACCCATTAAATTAGTCTTGGATGAGTATTATACTGAATTTTAGCCTTTGTATAGAAGGAGAATGTGAATAGCTCATGCAAAATTCAGCAATAAGTAAACCAGAAATTTTTGTTGTAGAGAGATTATATTAAAGGCAATGCTAAAAGAATCCATGCCTGGCTTTCTATGGTTCTAAGCAAAGTCTCTGGGTTACCACAAATTCTCAAGAGGGAAGTGCAGCTTCCAGGGCACCGGGACAAGAGGAATTTGTGAAGGCATTTTCACAATAACCTTAAGATTTGTTGTTAATCACAACATGTATTGTTGAATTAAGATAAGAGATAAGAATATTTTGAAACTTACAGTTTGGCACTAGTTTTAAAAAGTTCAAAACATCACTTCAACAGGATCTTGAGTGGTAATGGGCAAGTGTTTTAGGCTGACTGTAGTATAAGATTTCATGTAAACACACATTCAAAATATTACACTGTTGTAAGTACAAAACACAATTGAGCAACCCTTCACACAATCACCAGTTAAAAGGTGAAGCAAATCAACTGACGGTGGGTCTGGTAACCTGATACATGAGTGAAGGTTAGGGTAAGAACGTAAGGAATGTTTACAATAATCATCTTTTCAGTGTCTTTTTGACAACAGAATCAAGCGTGAATGAGGAAGTATATTACACAGAAGATGCATGAAAATCCTCAATTATGTGCATATTTCCAAGCTCACGTATTCTTTCACATACACTAACTGCAAAGAAAACATTAAACAGTAGTTATCTTTATAAAGCAACAGAAGTTTCACAACAGTTTCATAATAATTATATGTCAGGTTGGAGTGCCAGGAAAACACAAATTTCAGTTTCCTACTCAAGGTCTGTCAAATAAGTTAATTTATTCAGGCAAACATTATCTTTCAACCCAAGAATCGTTTCCGGGCTCAGAAAGGAAATCTGGACTGAGAGAGCCAAAAGAAGACTCGAGAGTTAGGAAAAACCTCAAAGTAACTATCATTTCAGGCCCTCCAGCAGCCGGGGTCATTACATCTCTTGTTTCTTATCACAGAGCAGTGGGGAGCCTGGCCAGGCCCGAACTCAAACTCAAGTCCAGGCTCTGCCCCTTAGTGGGCAACCTTGGAAAGTCATCTGGCCCTTCTGAACCTGTTTCCTAAACCATAAAATGGGGTAATACCCATTTATGAGGGTTAAACAGAAATAGGGGTGCCAGGAACTTGGTGAGACTCCATGCATGCCATTATTATTACAATATTCCTGTGTAGAAAGTTCCTTGAATCCAAAATGTTGTTCAGGCTCCTTAGAACCAATTATTTCCTTCAGATCTCACTCTCCGTCTTTGGATGAGGAAGGGAAGGGGATGGAGAGAAGTGTAGAGAGTAAGACAGAGCCACTCACGTCAAGCAGGGGCCTGTGTCAACGACAGAGCAGCTCAGGGCACTGCAGCTGAGACCGGATATCGCCCAGACCAGCATCAGCCGGTGACACAGTCGGAACTGATAACCAGCAGAAGGAAAGAGAGAGGACGGCAAAGGCCAGGCCTGATCAAACCCCTTTAAAAAGAGAGGATGTGGGGGACACCTGGGAGGCTCGGTCAGGTAAGCCTCTGACTCTTGATTTCTGCTCAGATTGTGATCTCACCATCAGGAGGGTAATAAGCCTTGTGGGGGCTCCAAGCTGAGTGTGGAGCCCGCTTAAGAGTCTCTCCCTCCCTCTCCCCCTGCCCTCCCCCATTTGGGCACGTGAGCCTGCACACTCTCTCCATCTCTCTCGCTCAATTAAGAAAAAAAAAAAAAAAAAAAAGAGGGTGGGGGGGTGCCTGGGTGGCTCAGTCAGTTGAGTCTCCGACTTCGGCTCAGGTCATGACCTCACGGTTCGTGGGTTCGAGCCCCACGTCGGGCTCTGTCCTGACAGCTCAGAGCCTGGAGCCTGCTTCAGATTCTGTGTCTCCCTCTCTCTCTGCCCCTCCCCTGCTTACGCTCTGTCTCACAACAAACGTTTTTTAAAAAAGAGGATTTCTGCAGCCAGGTGTCAGACTCCCCAGACACTGACCCCTCTATGTCTGACCACTTCCAAACGGCAGCTGGTGGGAGGCTCTGCAGGCTTGATCTCAGGAAAGAACAGAGGTCCTTCCCCGCTTGGACTTAGAAAGCGGGAAGTACCGAGCAGAGACCCTGACCGAGGCCTCCTCTCAACAGGGCGCTCAGACGGACTCCAGGGTGGGCTGGTTAGCTTCCTACCTCCTGTTCATCTCGCTTTTTTGTGCCTTGTGCTTTGCGGGACGCGTAAGAAGCTAAGTTACACGGGTGGCGAAATGTGGCTGGGTCTGGAATCCCGAACCTGCTGTATAGTAACCTCGCTTTATAACTGAAATGAGCGGACGCTGTGGGAAAAGACACAACCCGCGTGTGCGCCGTCACAGCGCGCTGGTGACAAGAGGGAACTAGGAGGGCGGGAGAAGCCACCGCGAAGCTCGCGGAGCCAGCGCAAAGGAGAGGAGGGGCCTGGACAAACCCGGTGTTGGTGTGCAGGAGGGGTCGTGGCTCAGCTGCAGAGGGCGCGGGGGCCAAGGGGTGGAGGGTCTGGGTCCGGACGCCAGAGGGCGGGGGCCGGCGGCAGAGAGCAAGCGGCAGGGGCTGGGAGTAGAGGGTCAGGCGTCGGAGGGGTGGGGGCGGAGGGCAGGGGTGGGCACCCGGTGGCGGGGGCACAGGGCAGGCGTGGGCGGAGGGCCGGGTGCTGGGGGTGGAGAGTGGGGGGGTCTCAGCGGCGTTGGGCCGGGAGCGCAGGGTGGGAGTCTGCGCCCCGCGTGGTTGTTGGAGGGGCTGGGACTGGGGCGGAGGGGTCACGGTTCGGGAGGGGGGAAGGGCCAAGAGCGCTGGGTGGGAGTTGGGGGAGGGGGGTTGGTGGCGGGGGGGCGGTTGGTGGCGGAGGGTGGGGGTCCCAGCCGGCGGGGGGGCCGGGAGGGCTGGGCGGAGGTCGGCGCCCGGGGGACGGGGGGTTGGCGGAGGGCCTGGAGCGCTGGGTGGGAGTCGGGGGGGGGGGTTGGTGGCGGAGGACTGGGGGTGGAGGGTGGGGGTCCCAGCCGGCGGGGGGGCCGGGAGGGCTGGGCGGAGGTCGGCGCCCGGGGGGGGGGGTTGGCGGAGGGCCTGGAGCGCTGGGTGGGAGTCGGGGGGGGGGGGTTGGTGGCGGAGGACTGGGGGTGGAGGGTGGGGGTCCCAGCCGGCGGGGGGGCGGGGGGGCCGGGAGGGCTGGGAGGAGGTCGGCGCCCGGGGGGGTGGGGGGGTTGGCGGAGGGCCGGGGGCACCGGGCGGGGGTGGGGGTCGGGTCGGGGTGGAGGACGAGAGCGAAGGTGGGCACCTGGCGGCGGGGGACGCAGGGCGGGGGTTGGCGCCCGCGGGGTTGGCGGAGGGCCAGGGGCTGCGGGCGGGCACCTGGCGGCGGGGGCCGGGGGCACCGTGTGGGGGTGGGGCGGGGGGCTGGGGGTGGAGGACGAGGGTGAAGGTGGGCACCCGGCGGCTCAGGGCGGGGGGTGGGCGCCCGGGGGTGTGGCGGAGGCCCATGGGCCGTAACCCGCCCGCGTCCAGCACGCTAGGCCGCCCTCACGTCACGTCCCCTCGGGCAAAATGGGTTCTGGGTGACCGGGGAGGGCAGAGGCGTTCAGGGTCCCAGTTACCGGAGCCGTTGGGGCCGATGATGCAGGTGAACCTCCTGAAGGGGCCGATGACCTGGCGGCCCCGCCACGACTTAAAGTTCTCCACGAGCAACACCTCCAAACGGCCCATGGCTGCGCCCTCCGCGCCTCAAGCGGCGTCCGCACACGCCGGCGGGAAAGCGCGGGAAGTGCTTGCGGCATCTCGCGAGAGGAGAGCGAGACTCCGGCGAGCGCCGCGCGGTTCCCAAGCAACCGGGCTGTTTACGTTTCCGAAGGAGAGCGGGGCTTGGAGAGGTCGCAGAAGGACTGAAAGCTTGCGGAGCCGGCTCGATTCGCACCCGCCCGGCCTCCTAGGGAGCCAGCCTGGCTTAGGCTGCAGCTTGTTTTATTTTGGTTGTCTTTCCTTTTTCATCTCGTTTGTCTTAAAACCCCCTCAGAGTTTCTTCGCGATTTCCAGCCATGGAGATAGTGCAGCCCAGAGACCTGGAGCGGTACTTAAGCCTGGCCAAGAGGAGGCACGGGGAGCTGTGCCGGCAGAAACGGATCTTCAACGCCAGGAACAGGATCATCGGGGTGAGGCCCTCTACCCGGTGGGAATGTGGGGGGCGGGGGGCAGCGAGGGGCGGGCGGCGGCGACCAGGGATGAGCCCTTGCAGCGAAACTGCTGATCCAAGCACGGCCGCAAAGGGCACCAGCTCGTCGTGTTAACTGCCGAAGAGGGGGAAGACCTTCGCAGACACCTACCCTCTCACTTGCAGGACAGGCAAACTGAGTCCTGCAGCAGGGACGGAGCTTGCCTGCAGTGAGTGGCTAGTCAGAGACCGGAAGGCGGGTCTCGTTTCTCTGAGCCGGATTTTCTGCACCACCAGGGGTTCCTTCCAGTCTGTTCATTTGACACATGCCAGCGAGTTACTATTTTGTGGCACGCCTCAGCTGGGCCCAGGAAATGAGGAATATGGCAATCCCTGCCTGACGTTGCAGAGTTCATTGCCCTATGGACTCTGGCATTAAAACGGTCACATTAGCAAACCGTAAGAGACTCTTAAATACAGAAGACAGAGCCGCCTAGGTGGCTCGTCGGTTGAGCCTCGCACTTCGGCTCAGGTCATGATCTCACAGTTTGTGGGTTCGAGCCCCGCATTGGGCTCTGTGCTGACAGCTCAGAGCCTGGAGCCTGCTTCAGATTCTGTGTCTCCCTCGCTCTCTGCCCCTCCCCTACTCACGCTCTGTCTGTCTCTCTCTCAAAAATAAACACTAAAAAATTATAAATACAGAAAACAAACCGGAGGTGGGGGGGGGGGCGGAGCTGGGCTACATGGGTGATGAGCATTAAGGAGTGAGTGCACTTGGGATCCGCACTGGGTGTTGTATGTAAGTAATAAATTACTGGGTTCTATTCCTGAAACCAATACTGCACTGTATGTTAACTAACTTGAATTTACGTAAATAAATAAATAACATACTCTAAAAAAAAAATAACTGTATTACAAAAAACAAAAATGGTCCACTGCTCACAGCAGTGGAATCAGGGCTGTGAGGGAGGGGAGCATGGAGTGTCAGGGGTGCACAGACTGAGACTGGGAGAGGACATCAGTGCTTCCTAGAGGAGGAGTTGCCCTGTTCTGCAGATATCTATCAACTAAGAGAAAGGGAGAAGGAAGCTCTGGGGACAGGCTGAAAAGGTATGAAAAGAACTGTGTACCTAAGACAACTAGTTAACAGTGGAACAAGGCTTAAAAAAAGATCAGTAGGATTGTTACCAACCGACTAAAATTATCTGGCTGTAACTCCTCTCCCTTTGTTTTCCATTTCCAGGGAGACACAGACGCCTGGGATGCTCAGGTTCATGACCAGAAGATAAGAGAAGCAACCGAAAAAGCTAGACATGAAACTTTTGGTGAGCATCTCTCGAAGCCTAGCTAGCAGTCTGGAGCTGTATAACTCTAGACTCCGGTCCTCATTGCTTCAAAAGTGTAAAAGCTTGTCATTTTCACACTCTTCATCCTTTTAAAATTTCACCATTGTTTGTGCTCAGTTAACTTAATGTGCTGATTCTTTCTCTCTTGAAAGGAAAACAGCTATTGAATTCTATGGGGGGTGTAGGAAATGTATTGTGAGGGTAAATGTACATTGTTCTCGGGAACATAAACCCGAGAACGTAACCCCGAGAACATAAAATTTTATGTTTATTTTTGAGAGAAAGAGAGAGTGTGCGCGATCCGGGGGGACACAGAGAGAGAGACACACACACGCAGAATCCCAAGCAGGCTCCACTCTCTGAGCTGTCAGCACAGAGCCCGATGTGGGGCTGGAACTCACAAACTGTGAGATCATGACCTGAGCCGAAGTTCGGACACTTAACTGACTGATGCGCCCAGGCGTCCCTGTTCTCAGTTTTCTTTAAAAACCAGACATGAAAACCCTTAAACACACACACCATTCTCTGCCAAAAAGTTTCAGACCTTCTCCTGGGGACAGCTACTTGCACTAGAGGACATAGGGACACTCTTGGTTCACACTGGCTGTGGTGACTCAGAGCAAGATAAGATACTGTCAGAGCTCTGAGATGATTCCAAACAGGAGCGCCTGGGTGGCTCAGTAGGTTAAGTGTCTGATTCTTGATTTTAACTCAGGTCATGATCTCATGGTTCATGGGATAGAGCCCTGAGTGGGGCTCCTTGCTGAGTGTGGGGCCTGCTTAAAATTATCTCTCCCTCTCTGCCCCTGCCCCACCTGCGCGCGAGCTCTCTCTCTTACAAAATAATAAACATTTTTTAAAAAATTCCAAATAGAATTCACTTTCCCACATCAGATGCAACAAGTCCAGCTTATTTCTTCTTAAAGCACTAAAAGGATTTTTTAAATAGAAAGAAGCAGGATGCAAAATTGTATGTACCATGGGCTATCCATGAAATGCTAAAATATGTAAAAAGAAATAAGCTTAGAAAAAGACAGAAAGGAAATAGACCAAAATGTCAGCAGTGGTGATGTTGGAATGATGGAATACAAGGGAAATTTATTTTTTTTCTTTGTACCGTTCTCTAGTTCCTAAGCAGTTTACCTTTGTCATGTTTAAAAATAATTCAAACCTGGGGCACCTAGGTGGCTCAGTCGGTTAAGCATGGGACTCTTGACTTTGGCTCAGGTCATGATCTCACAGTTTGTGGGATTGAGCCCCACATTGGGCTCCTCACTGGGCGTGGGGCCTGCTTGAGATTCTCTCTCTCTCTCTCTCTCTCTCTCTCTTTCTCCCCCCACCCCGCCCTTTTCCCGCTCGCACACTCTAAATAAATAAATAAATAAATAAACTTGAACAAAATAATTCTTACAAGATAAATAAAACTTACAACAATGATAGGACAGACACATATGTGCCCACTACCAGATTAAATGTTAACGTTTTGCCAATAGGCTTTAGATCTCTTATTTTAAGAATGCTTTTTGAGAATTAAGTCGTATATATGTATGTGTGTATATATAGCTATATGTATAAGTACTAGAATGTATATATAAAAATGTGTGTTTATATGTAAATATATATAAACCCTACCTATGTAAATGTGTGTGTATAGTTATAGATGGATAGATAGAGCTCTCCCCCACCTCCCCTTCCCTCTTCCTCCCTCCTCACAGGGGTGCGACGTTTCCATGCATGTTTCTTGTAATGCTGTACTATTTATGGACATATTCACGAGGATATAAAATTGTGTGCGTGTGTTTTAAAATTTTACGCAAACCTTACGTGACATTTTGCATAAACACATGGAATGGATCCTTTTGCACCTTTGTGTCCGCAACGTATTTTTATTTTTTTTATTTTTTTTCAACGTTTATTTATTTTTGGGACAGAGAGAGACAGAGCATGAACGGGGGAGGGGCAGAGAGAGAGGGAGACACAGAATCGGAAACAGGCTCCAGGCTCCGAGCCATCAGCCCAGAGCCCGACGCGGGGCTCGAACTCAGGGACCGCGAGATCGTGACCTGGCTGAAGTCGGACGCTTAACCGACTGCGCCACCCAGGCGCCCCCCGCAACGTATTTTTAAAAGTAATCGTTGATCTACATGCAGAGTGCTCACTTTAATTATTTTGTGATATTTACATGAATTAACTGCAATTTTTTTATTCATTCCCCTATGGGCAGATTTTTTTCCAAACCCTGCTGCATGCCTATCCAGGCATTATGTCCCTAGTGTATGCAGGTGAGAGATACCATAGAAGAGGAACTAATACGTATTGGGTTTGCATGTTTTCAGGTTTATGGGATATTGGCAGGTTGCTTTCCAAAGTTATAAGTGCACCAAGTTACATCCCCACAAGCAGTGAATGAGAAATTTTGTTTCCTTACTGTCCTTACTAATGTTCTATTATATTCTATTATTAGCATTGTATATATTCTATTCTAATATATTCTATTATTAGCATTGTAAATATTTTGCCAACTTATTAGATGTTTCCCATCTTGTAAGGTCAACCAGCTTTTCACAACTTCTTGATCATTTGGGTTTCTTTCTTTTTTAATTTCTTTTTAATGTTTATTTATTTTTGAGAGAGAGAGAGAGAGAGATCACCAATGGGGGGAGAGGGGCAGAGAGAGAGGGAGACACAGAATCCAAAGCAGGCTCCAGGCTGTGAGCTGCAGCACAGAGCCTGACGTACGGCTTGAACCCACGAGCGGGGAGATCATGACCTGAGCCGAAGTTGGTCGCCCCACTGACCCAGGCACCCCCATTCAGGTTTCTTTATAGTGATTTTCCTGTTCCTATTCTTGGCCCATTATTTTCTTTGGTTGTTTGGTTTTTTTAAACTGATTTGTAGGTACTCTTTGTATATTCAGAATACTAATTTTGGGGCGCCTGGGTGGCTCAGTCAGTTAAGTGTCCAACTTCAGCTCAGATCATGATCTTGTGGTTTGTGAGTTCGAGCCCCACGTTGAGCTCTGTGCTGACAGCTCAGAGCCTGGAGCCTTCTTCGGATTCTGTGTCTCCCTCTCTCTCTGCCCCTCCCCCGCTTGCTCACTCGCTTGCTCTCTCTCTCTCTTTCAAAAATAAACATTAGGGGCGCCTGGGTGGCTCAGTCAGTTAAGCGGCCGACTTCGGCTCAGGTCATGATCTCACGGTCTGTGAGTTCGAGCCCCGCGTCGGGCTCTGTGCTGACAGCTCAGAGCCTGGAGCCTGTTTCAGATTCTGTGTCTCCCTCTCTCTGACCCTCCCCCCTTCATGCTCTGTCTCTCTCTGTCTCAAAAATAAATAAAGGTTAAAAAAAAAAAAAACATAAAAAATAAATAAACATTAAAAAAATTTTTTAAATATTAATTCTTTAATGGTTGTGTTACTCTTTTGAAGGCTTATATTACTTTTAGAATCACTAGAAATTATTTTTTAAGGTGGATTCAAATTTATTTTTTCTCTGAACCTTAATCTTATGGGTGTGCTGTGTCTCTTCTAGCTGCTGAAATGAGGCAAAATGACAAAATCACATGCATATTAGAAGGCCGAGAAAGGAGAGATAGGAAAAGCCTCTGTAAAGCCATCAATGATTTCCAGCAGACCTTCCAGAAGCCAGAAACTCGCCGTGAATTTGACCTATCTGACCCCCTGGCCCTTAGGAAAGATCTCCCAGCCAGGCAGTCGGATAACGATATTCGGAATACATTATCGGGAATGCAGAAATTCATGGGAGAGGATTTAAACTTCCACGAGAGGAAGAAATTCCAGGAGGAACAAAACCGAGAATGGTCCTTACAACAGCAGAGGGAACGGGAGAGTGCCCGTGCCCACCAAAGATGTGCAGGTAATGAAGCCAAAAGGGACAAACCGGTCTCGATACTCTCTCCGACCAATCAAACCCGTGGGTTTCCCCCTGCTTTGTTTGGCGTTTCATGTCCTACCACTGTGCTGTGTTGGCCGCCGGGGAAAGAGCCTGTGTTCCAGGATGTAAACGTCTTCATTTCTGAGCTTGCAACTCTGTGCTCCCGCCGGGCTCCAGCCAGGTGCAGGTGCAAAATCCACCCTGCCCAAAGGAGGTGCCCAGTCTGCTGGGAAGACAGTGGGAAATACACAGGTCCAGTTGGGTCTTCTGGGGGCTGTGTTAGAAGTTCTCGCAGGGAACGGAGGGGGGGGGGGGCGGGGGGGGGCGGCGGGGTGAGGCCTAGGGCTCAGGGGTCACGTGTCCTCACCAGGACCCTCCAGGCCCAGGGAACCCCTCTGGCAAAGCCTCCAAGACCTGGAACAACCTCCATCCCTGAGGCAGTTGCAACAAGTCCAGTAAACTCTGCCTGCACTAAGGTGACCGGTGTTTTCTTTTTTTTGTTTTAAAAAAAAATTTTTTTTTGGTAATTTTTATTTAGTTTTGAGAGAAAGAGTGCGAGTGGGGGAGGAACGGAGAGAGAGGGAGACACGGAACCTGAAACGGGCTCCAGGCTCCCAACTGGCAGCAGCCAAGCCCGACGCGGGGCTCGAGCTCATGAACGGCAAGATCATGACCTGAGCCGAAGTAGGACGCCTAACCGACGGAGCCACCCGGGTGCCCCAAGGTGACCGCCAAGCTGCTGCGTCCGAGCTCCGTTTTCAGGCGGCTCCTTCATCCGGGGCCTGTGCCTTAGCTGGTCATCGCTTCCTCCTGGAAATACTTCCTCCGCCAGCTTCCGGGACCCGCTCTCATCCCGGCTCCCCGCCCCCGGCCCCCTGGTTGGTTTCTCCTCCCCTTCCGAACCAAACTCCTGGTGGTGTTGCTTCCCAGTGCCCTCTGCGCCCTGCCTGCCTCAACCACACTCGGTCTCTTGGCGCTCTCAACTAGTCTCGTGGGTTTAGATACCAGCGATAGGCCATCTTTCCCCCAAACGTACCCTTCCAGCCTGGATTCTTCCCTGATTCTCAGCCCACACGTCCTGTCACCTCTGGGCGTTTATCTGCTCTTGGGTGTCTAACGAACTTATCAGAGTCAACACAAGACACCCTGGCCTGCCCGCCGTGAACTGCCACCCCTGTCAATGGGAACTCCATTGTTCCAGTTGCGCAAGCCCCAACCCCGAGGCGTCTTGACTCCTTCCTTTGTCTCAAATGCCATGTCCAGTCCAGCAGCAAATCACCCCAAATCACAACCGCCTCTCTCCACCTCCACTCTTACCCCTCTGGGCTAAGCTGTCAGCATCTCTCAGTGCGATTATTGCAATCGCCTGCAGGTGGTCTCCGTGCTTCTGCCCTTGGCCCTCTATAGTTGCTTCTCGACCCAGTGACCAGGATGATCCTGCTAAAAATTAAGCTAGATCTTTTGCGCACACCCTTCCAATAGCTTCTCATTTTACTCAGAATAAGCGCCAGATTCATCTCAAGGACCAGGAAGGTTTTCGTAGTCTGGAATGATCCCCTACCACGCTGCCTTTCATTCATTTCATCCTTGCCACACTGGCTTCCTCAGAATGTTAAGTGTGTCAGGCTCACTTCTGCCTCAGGGCCTTTGCACCTACTGTTTCCTCTGCCTGGAAACATTTCCCCATATATCTGCCTGGCTTGCCCCTTATCCTTCTTTGGGTCTTTGATGAAATGCCATCTTACCAGAGAGGTCTCTCCCCTGACCACTATTTTAAATTGCAACCCCGTGCCCTCCCCCATGCCCACACTCTGTATCCCTTTCCTTGCTGTATTTTTCTGCAAAGCCCCATCACTGACATACTGTGTGATTATTTATTTGTCATCCCTCTCCCCAGCATCCTATCCCAGGCTCGTTGAAGGCAGGAGATTTGCTCTGTCTTATTCACTGCTCTGTCTGTCGTTCTCGGCACATAGATATCTGTTGAACAATGCATCCGTAGGGCTTTCAAGATCTCAGCCACCTCCCAGGCTCTCCACATGTCCATCTCTGGCTAAAAGACTTTGTCTCAGCCTTGGACTTAGTCCTTGAACTGCCCCCTGGACATCTCCCTGGACTTGGTCCTTGAACTGCCTTCTGGATATCTCCCTGGACTCGGTCCTTGAACTGCCCCCTGGACATCTCCCCAGGCACTTCAGAACATCCTGGAGAGTAACCCTGAACTTCCCTCTGGCTCTGCTCCTCCCCCGCCATCCTCCCCTCCGTCAATGACACCTCCTTCCCTAGTCAAGTCACAAACCCAGGAGTCCTCCTTGAGCCACCCTTGTTCTCAGGCCATCCTCAATTCCCGTCCTTCCACATCCTGCATGTATCTTGAATGGCCCGCTTCTCCCATCCCTGCTGTCACCACAGTGATACGAGTCACCACCTTTTTTTTTTTTTTTTTTTTTTTTTAAATCACCTGGAGGGACCACACCAAGGGCTTTCTAATAGTCCTTCATGTTCTTTCTTGTCCTTTCTGGTCTCTTCTCGACATGGCAGTCAGAGTGCTGATTTTTTTTTTTTTAATTTTTTTTTCCACGTTTATTTTTATTTTTGGGACAGAGAGAGACAGAGCATGAACGGGGGAGGGGCAGAGAGAGAGGGAGACACAGAATCGGAAACAGGCTCCAGGCTCTGAGCCATCAGCCCAGAGCCCGACGCGGGACTCGAACTCACGGACCACGAGATCATGACCTGGCTGAAGTCGGACACTCAACCGACTGCGCCACCCAGGCGCCCCCAGAGTGCTGATTTTTAAACAATGTCACCCCTACTCCCTCCATCCCAGCTTAAAACCCTCCAATGGCTTCCCTCTTACATCTGGAACAAAATGCAAAATCCTCTGTAGCCTACAGGGCCCTGCGTGCTGGGCCACTGCTCAGCCCCTGTGTCACCTTATGCCCCCTACCCCACTCACTGTGTTCCAGCCACTTGGCTTCCTTTCACTTCTGGGTGCCGACAGATCCTTGTTCACGTCAGACCCGTTGCACCTGCTCTCCACCCAGCTTCTTGTCCTTCCAGACCTCAGCTCCAAGGTCACTTCCTCCCAGAGAAGCACTCTTCCTCTCTTCCTCCCCATCCCCGTCTGCCTGAGCCAGGTATTCCCAGCGTGTCCCCTCCCAGGACCCTTTCCCCCTACAGCACTTCGGCAGTGTGCATTCATAGATCTCTTTCGGGGTTCATCTGTTTATGACCTGGCTCATCGCCCAGACAGTAAGTTCGCCAAAGGCAGGAAGAACCCTTTCTGTCTTGTCCGTCACTACACACTTTGTGCCCTGCAAAGGGCACAGTCCTGTGTGTACCTCCTCGTGGCGCTGTGTCAACTGAAAGGATGAACGAAGGAGGGGAAGACAGATGAAGCTCAAGTGGAACGGAGGCCCCTGCCTCACGGCTGGAGTTTGCTCTTGTGTTTGGACATCAGGAGGATGCCATGGGGCACAAACACCATGTGAAGGACCTTTGGATTGGTGGCTTTTTTTTTTTGTTTGTTTGTTTAAAGTAACAACCCTGCAATGTAGGAGTTGTCCTGCTTCCCAGATGAGGGCTGGAGGCTCGGAAAGGTTGGGTAATAGCTCAGGTTTGCAGAGCTAGGGAGTGTCTGGGCTGGGATAGGAGCCTGCTCTTATCTGAGTCCAGATCTTTACCTTTTGTTGTTTGCACGTTAACCTCTTCTGATGCTGCTGCTGCTGCTCATTGGCCTGGAAAAGTCCTAGTGTCACTGCATGAATATCTCCCCACTCTGACACCCCTCCTCTGCAGAGCCCCATCTGGTCCCCACAGCAGAGCTCCCTTGTCCATTGTAAGGACGATGGTTCAGGGCCCCAGCCCAGGACCACAGCAGACATCACCAATCCCCAGCAGAATTTACCCATCCCCAGCAGACATCACCAATCGCCAGCAGACCTTACTGATCCCCGGTAGTGATGCTGACCCTTGGGGCCTGCATCCAAGAGCTCTACCTGAATCACCTCATCTAAGTGTCCCAGCAGCCTTGAGCATCCCCTCTCTCTGGGTGAGGGCAGGATAAGAAGAGACGTGTGGCTGGACACTCGACAGGGTGCTCTGCGCACCTGGGAAGGAGCTCTGGGTGGGCAAGTGAGGTGTGACTGCGTTTCGCTTCCTTTCAGAGGACCTCTACTTCAAGACAAGGCTGCAGTTTGATGAAACGGCCAAGCATTTACAGAGTCTGGAAAGTGCCACCAGAAAGGCGGTTTGTGCAGCTGTGAAAGAATTCAACAGGAACCAGGTAGCTCCCGGGACGCCCCAGTCTCCCCGTCCCAAGTCCCAAGCTCAGCCCTTCACCGACTCACACCACACAATCCACATGGCCCTCCCGGGGGCTGCCCTGGTACAGATTGAGTGCGCCCCCGCCCCTGCTCCTGAGCTTGGGAGCCTGGGGATGGGGGGGGGGGGTGCGGTGGGCTTGTCTAAACTCTGCAAACCTCAGATTCTTCTCTAACACCGAGGACAGTGACATCTACCTAAACGGCCATCCAGCACTGCTCTGGCATCTTGTCTTGGTCTCACTTCTTTGTCACCTCTCTGAGCTCATCCTCATCAAGACCAGGTCCTGGCACTCACTAAGGGCAACAATCATCATGTTGATGATCGGGGCTCCTGACACCTCCCTCCTCTCTAAACTCTGCGGGACCTCCTCCCAAACTCTCCACCTCCGGCCTTTTGCTCTGCCCGGTCCCTCACTGGCCTTGCTTCAAGCTCTCTCTTCCTCCAGTTAATCAGACCCCGGCTCCAGACTTCTTTACAAATGCAGTTCTACCTCCTGGGTGGGATGGGGGCCACCGTGGATTCATTTATCCTGTGAACTAGTTGCCCAGAACTGTGGTCTGTGGAGTAGGGCAGGCGGGACGATGAGCTGGGGAGCAGGAAGGGATAGGAGAACTCTGCTGCAGTGTTTTTGCAGCCTCGCCGTGTTTAACTCCCATGTGTGCATGTGTACTATGAAGCACTGTTCATGTGTGGTCTAATGGTATCACGCTGTGAGATAAATATATTGGAGACACAAGCTCAAAAATGTCCTGCTGGTGGGACATTTATGTAATCAAAACCTCCGGGAGAGGCGGGACCAGAGACCAGAGACCAGAGAGAATGTTGGTTTTCAGCGGGGCAGGGGTTGGGGGGTGGGGCGGTGGGGTGGGGACCGAGGAGGACAAACTGCCGGGGATGGGGGGAGACCAAGGGCAGACCGAGGCACCAGCCGGCAGACCGAAGGCCATCTTAGACATCGTCTGGTCCTTGCCTTGTGTGCAGACGATGCCCAAGAGGAGAGGTCACCTGCTCCAGAGCCCGCAGAGAATTCATGGTAGATAGGGCTTTTGTGTACTGTGTGCTGGGTACTCTGTGCCGTGAGCTGGGTGCTGTGAGCTGGGTGCTGGGTGCTGGATGCTGTGAGCTGGGTGCTGGGTGCTGGGTGCTGGGTTCTGTGTACTGTGTGCTGTGAGCTGGGTGTTGTGTATTGGGTGCTGGGTGCTTGGTGCTGTGTGCTGTATACTATGTGCTGTGAGCTGTGTGCCGTGTACCGTGTGCTGGGTGCTGGGTGCTGTATACTGGTTGCTGGATTCTGTGTACTGCGTGCTGTGAGCTGTGAGCTGGGTGCTAGATTCTGTGTACTGTGTGCTGTGAGCTGGGTGCTGCGTACTGGGTGCCGTGTGCTGGGTGCTTGGTGCTGGATGCTGTGTACTGTGTGCCGGGTGCTATATGCCATGTACTGTGTGCTGCGTACTGGGTGCCGGGTGCTGGGTGCCGGGCGCCGGGTGCTGTGCATTGTGGCCGCTCTTCCGGCCATTCATTTAGTCGCTCGCTCATTAGCTCAGCAGATCATTTAGCGAGCCCTCCCGCTGGGGGACCGCCCTTGGCCTTCTCGGAAACCGTGTCGCCGCACTCGCCGACGCTCTCGCTCGGTAACCTCCGCGGCGAGCGCCTGCACCGCGCCCGCCCTCTCGGGTCCCCCAGCTCCGCGCGTGCGCGCTGCCAGGCCACGCCTCCAGGCCACGTCCCCCGCGCCCGGGGAAGCCGCCGTCGGCTTTTGCGGCTCTGCTCCTGAGTGGAAACAGGCCGGAGCATCCAGGCAGAGGCCCAGGAAACCGTCCTCCGGAACCACTTGCGGGCGGGCTGGTCCGGTCCGCAGAGGAGGCCCGCACTGGAGGGTGTCCCCCTGGGAGAAGAGGGCTGCTCCCCCAGGAGAACGTGTCCTGTCCCTCCCCCCATCCCCCCCCAACGCCACCTCATCCTGCCACGACCGTCACCTCTGCTCACACTTCACGGGCCCGAGGAAGCCACGTGGCCACGAGCGCTCTAAGCAGGCGGGGAAGCACGGCTGCGCCACCTTGCAGGAGGAGCTCGGGAGATAGTTTGTGACCAGCGGCAATGACTGTCACACGTGCTCGTGAGGTCGTCGTGGGATTAAACGAGTTAATGCACGCAGCGTGTTGGCCCGTTTAGCGCACTGTCGTCCAACTACCTTCCCCGGCCAGAGGGGTATGATTAGTCGATAAACAACCAACGAATTAATTGTTTAATTAATTAACTCAGTGCGTGAGTCCGGGCTCGTCCCACCGCAAAGCCTGTGCTGCCGTGACGCCGTCGAGCTGGCCTTTCGCGAGCGCGCGCGGCGTGCGGGCACCTTGCCCAGCGTCCTGTTTACCGCTAGAGAGAACGGGTAACACCGAGCCGAGAACCAGCTGCAGCCCAGAGAGGGGGCGTGACTTGCTCCGGTCACATGGCCAGGGCCCTGTCCCTCCACTCCTCACCCTCCCCGGAGCAGGGATCTGACCCGGAATCTGTCTATCCCCGGGGCCCGTGGCCCACGTGCATCGAGAGCATTTTCACCTTTGAGGGGTCGCCGCCGTTGTGAATCACTCTGGCGGGTGTTCTCTGTGGCCTGCGGCCACCCAAGGGGACCAGGGCCACTGGGAGGGGCACGCAGCCCTGCCCTGGGGGAGATGGCGGCCTAACCTGGGGAGGCCGCTCCCCGCTTCGACAAATCAGTGCAGAGGGGGGCTCCCTCAGCCCAGCCCTCGCGCCCCCCATCACCCAGGCAGCCAGGGTCCAAGGGCCTCCCCATGACCGTGCCTGCCGACTCCCCGCCCCCCCCCCCACCTGTCCCAGGCGCACTTTACCATTGTCTTCCTTCAAGAGACCCCAGTGAGATGCGCCAGCCTTGCCTCAGTCCCCACGGGGTCACCCAGGGCATCTTCCTCACTGTCCGTCCTCCCCTGTGCAGGCCACCGAGTCAGTGGCAAGGAAGACTCGGGAGAAAAAACAAGAACAAGAGGACGACTTGGCCGAGATCTCCAACCTGCTGCGTGGGGACCTGCTCTCCGAGAACCCGCAGCAGGCAGCCAGCTCCTTCGGGCCCCACCGCGTGGTCCCCGACCGCTGGAAGGGCATGACCCGGGAGCAGCTGGAGCAGATCCGTCTGGTTCAGAAGCAGCAAATCCAGGAGAAGCTGGTACCTGCCCGCCCACCCCCCACCCCAGCCCCCAGCCACAGACCTGTGCCACCCGCTGCCTTCCTGCAGCCGTCTGTTCTCACCGCTGCTGTACTTATCCCTAGAAGCAGCTCTCAAGGGGTTTGCGTTTGGGGACGTAGGGAGATATGTACTGGGGTGGAAGCAAGGCTGGGCCAAGGGGATGGAAGGTGCTGAGTTTGAGAAGGGTCCCCAGGGGACTGGGAAGTGACATTGGAACAAAGGCCTGAAGGAGGGGAGGGAGTGCACCACGAGAGTATTGCAAATATCGCAAATATCGGAGGAAGGACCACCAGGGGATGAACTGCAAGGACAAGGCATTGAGGCAGGAGTAGAGAAGAGCAGGGAGCCTGGTGGGCTGTGGAGGAATGAGGGGGGAGGGAGAGGAAGGGGTGTGCGAGGGGGAAGGTCAAGGTCCTGGCAGCCCATGGGGAAGAGCTTTTCTGTGATGGAGATGAGGAGCACTGGAGGGTTTTGAGAGGAGTGACACGTGTGGCAGGATCCCTCTTGCTGCTGTTTTGAGAAAAGGCTCTATTGGGGTGGGGGGGGGATGGGAGGAGAGGGCCTGTTACGGAGGCTGTTGCAGCGGTCAAGGTGAGAGATGATGTTGGCTGGTCCAGGGCCCTGGCAGCCAGGGTGCTGAGAAATGGTCAGATTCTGGATCTATTTTGAAAGTAGAGTGAGCAGGATTGGTTGAAGGGTTGGGTGGGGCATATGAGACCCAGAGGAGTTAAGGATTACTCCAGGCCTTGTGGCCTGGGCAATGAGAAGGATGGAGTTGGCATTTACAGAGATAGGAAGAGGGCGAGAGGAGCAGGTTGATAGGGGAATGGAAGTCACAAGCGCAATTTTGGAAATGATATGTGTGCAGTGTGCGTTACACATGTATATCTGTTAGGATTCCATGCCTGAGCATGGCAGAAAACCCTAACTAACAGCATCTTAAATAAAACAGAACTTTATCTCTGGCACATAGACATCACATGGCAACTCCAGGGTCACTGACTAACATTCTGCCGTCCTTGGCAACTGGCTCCCACCTCCTAGTACATCATGGCTGCTTGAGCTCCAGCCCTCACATGCATATTCCATCTAGCAGGAAAAGGAATGAGGAAGAACACTCTAAGGACATTTCTCGGAAGTTTCACAGGACACTTCCACTTAAATTCCACTGGATAACACTTAGTCACAAGGTTGCCCCTAACTGGGAAATGTAGTGTTTATTTCAGGCGGCAAGGTAGCCGGCAATGGTTTTATTGAGGAAGACAGAAAAATGGCTACCGGGAGGCAAGTAACATTTTCTGCCACAACCTAAAGCCAGTAGGCAGTTGGATACATAGTCGGGAGTTCAGAACAAGGTCTGGAGACATAAGCATAGAGGCATGGCCACACAGACAGTATTTAAAGCAGCGAACCTGGCTAAGGTCACGCAGGGAATGAGTGAAGACAGGGAGAAGGGGACTAAGGACTGAATCATGGGACACCCCCCACCCCCACCTTCATTTATAGAGAGCGAGGGGGCTGAGAAGGAGCAGCCAAAGAGGGAGGAGGGACCCAGCAAGGGGAGCCCCCAGGTCAAACCCTGTGGCTGGGCTGCTGGCTGAACCCAGGATCCAGGGGGCAGTCACTGGGGACTCTATCAGGAGCATCTTTGGAGGAGGCGTGGGGGGACAGAAAGGTAACAGGCAGGAAGGAAGTGGAGACCCACCGATGCAGACACCGCTTTCAAAGTGTTTTGCTGAAAAAGGTGCAGAGAAATGGGGTGGTAGCTGGTGGGGACAGTCGCTTGTTTTTTCTGATTATGGAAATAACAGCATACTTGTTATGCCACGAGGGCGACGCAGTAGAGAGGGGGAAATTGATGTCAGAGGGGACTTGCTGGAGCCCGTGTCCCCAGCAGGAGAACAAGGCCCTGGGAGCACTAGTTGAAGCTTGGGGTGGGTGGGAACTCAGGCTGATCGTCCTTGGCCGTGGGGGTGGGCTTCACTTCTGGAACCCCTGTTTTCTGGGGAAACAGGAAGGGAGGTCAGCAGCCGAGGGTGAGGGGGTCAGGTTGGGGGTTCGAGGACTGAGAATGGTCATTAGGAGAGCTGGAAAAGAATGGCCTAGGAGAAAGGGGAGGGATGGCCAGGCAGAGCCAGGGCTGGAGGTCATGCACTTGAAGTGTCCTCAGTGAGTGCAATCAGATGACGTTCCCTGGCCACGCTTAGCTGTACAGACCTGCCCGGCATGTCTGACCCAAGTGAGAGTTTCGAGGGCACCGAGGGCATCTGCACCAGGGGGTGTCAGCCATGGACGCTGGGCTGAACAAGGAGGGAAATGAAGTCACAGGAGAGCCAGGACAGTAGAAAGCGCGCGGTCAGTGGATGGCAGGTCCCGGGGTGGGGTGAGGACTCAAAAAACCGGGCTGCTGGAGACAAAGTGGAAGAGACAGATCAGAATGGTGGTGGACGGGACACTTGAGGGTGACACTAGGGAGGCTGACATTCTTGGTAATGACAAGGTGGGGGCAGATGTTCTCAAAGTGGGGGTCTCTGGACCGGCAACATTGGCATTGCCTAGGAACTTGGGAGAAATGCAGATTCTCAGGCCCCACCCCAGACCTTCTGAACCAGAAATCCTGGGGCAGACCCACAGTCTGGGGCCAGGAAAGCCCCCCAGGGGTTCTTCCGATGCCCACTGGAGTTCGAGGATCACTGGTAGGCTGGGCCCAGGGGGTGACAGCTGATAGGCTGGCACTAGGTCTTTGGAGAGGAGGGGGGATCACGGAGAAGCCAGGAAGAAGGAAGTTCTCAGGCCTGCAAGGGTGGGCGGGGCTGCCCCAGGGTCAGCAGATGACCACCCCAGGTGGGGTGCTGGCAGGTGCCACGGTCAGTGTGAGCTTCTGAGCAGGCAGGTACCGGGGGAGGGGCAGCGGCCTGGCTCAGGAAAGGGGGAGAGGGTAGAAGAGCTCCCCTGCTGGCTCTCGTCCAGGCGCACAGGGTCAACAGTGTGGGAGGGAAAACAGCCCCTGCGTGAGAGGGGACAGCGGGGGGCAGGCAGGGAAGTAGCCCAAGGTGGGAAGAGCCCCAAGGTTGGCAGGGAATGTGGGTCGCCCTTGCCAGGCCCTGCTCTGTCCTTCACTCCTACAATTCAGCCCAACTGTCTGGCAAGGAGGGACGGCCACCTGTCCTGAGAGCAGCATTTTTATCTGATTTTCAATCTTCGTAGAAAATTAAGACCGAAAAGCGCGAAGGGGAAAAAAGCCTAGACCAGGCCTCACCGCTCAGAAATCCGCCTGCCCCCTTCCGCACCCCTGTATGCCCTCCGGAGCACTTCCCCCCTCTGCATGGAGACAGTTTGGAAAATTGAGGTCAGACAAAGAATAGGTAGGCTGTCGGTCTCTTAGTTCAGGGCAAGCAGGTCCCCATGGCACTCAGTATTCTTTTTTTTTTTTTTTTCCCCAAGTTTATTTATCTTGAGAGAGAGAGAAAGAGAAAGTGAGCGAGCAGGGGCAGAGAGGGGGAGAGAGAGAATCCCAAGCAGGCTCCGTACTGTCAGCTCGGAGCCCAACTCCAGGCTCGAACCCACAAACCCTGAGATCATGACCTGAGCTGAAATCAGGAGTCAAACATTTAACCGACTGAGCCCCCCAGGGCGCTCCAGCATCCTGTATTCTTTAAAAAAATTTTTTTTAAACATTTATTCATTTTTGAGACAGTGTGAGCAGGGGAGGGGCAGAGAGAGAGGGAGACACAGAATCCCAAGCAGGCTCCAGGCTCCCAGCTGTCAGCACAGAGCCCGACGCGGGGCTCGAACCCACGAACCGTGAGATCATGACCTGAGCTGAAGTCGGACGCCCAGCATCCTGTATTTCTTGACAAAAGCACCTTGTGTTATGACTCAGGGCAGCTGTGAGTAGCCTCGCTTTACAGGTGAGGAAACTGAGGCTCCGACAGGCAAAATGACTTGCCCTGTAGGCGGCAGAACCGGGCACCAGCTTCCTCTCGGTCCTGGGTGGGGGGCCGGGCCCTCTGCCAGCCCGTCTGCACCCGGTGGCTGGCAGGTCCAGGTGGGGGGGGGCACCGCTGAACACTCTACTTCTGCTCATGGGGTGAGCGGAAGCCCCGCCCTAAAACCCACGGAAGGGAAGGAAGGGAAGGAGGTGTGTTCATCTTCAGACCCGGTGCCACCTGATTTTGCTTCCTTTTGCAGGAGAAGGCTGAGCTGACCAATAATTCAGACTCAGGACGGCCCGTAGAATGGCTCACGTTTCTGGGAGTGACCCCTTCCCTCCGCATTGATGGGGTTTCCTCTTCTAGGGCTCAGTGGTTTTTATAGAGGGGGCTGGAAGCCAATGAGGAGTTAGCTGAGATGCAGAAATTCACCCCCAAGGCCTTGAGCCCGCTGGCCTTGGGTGGGGCTGCCGCTTCAGTAGGTTCTAGAAGCCACCAGGTGATCCCCGTGTTCAGCAGTGCGCCCCACTGGCAGCGTCCGGGTAGGAGGGCAGGAGGCCCGCAGGCCCTGCCCGCGGAGCCCTGGGTTGGCAGGTGGCGCTGGTCTCCTCTGATGCCCTGCATGATGTTGCTCACCTGCCTGCCCCCTCTCTGAGCCTCAGTTTCCCCATCTGTGAAATGAGAGGCCGATTCTCCCGGGCGATCCCCTGGATCTCTTCCTGGGGGAGGGGGGCGGTGGTGGTGAGTCGCCTCTCCCCCCTCCAGCGGCTTCGGGAAGAAGAGTGGCAGCGAGACAGGGACTGGGACCGGCAGAGGGTGCAGAGGGCTCGCTCCACTCTGCTCGTAGAGCGGCAGCAGAAACGCCAGCAGCGGGACCTACGCCGGGCACTGGACTGCGCCAACCTCAGCCTGGCCAAGGAGCAACGCTCGCAGTGAGGGCCTGGGCCAAGGGGGAGGGGGAGGGGTGACGGCAGAGCAGGTGGGACCGGCGGGGGGCACCAGAGCCGAGAT
The DNA here is from genome assembly GCF_018350155.1 of Leopardus geoffroyi. NCBI lineage: Eukaryota > Metazoa > Chordata > Mammalia > Carnivora > Felidae > Leopardus > Leopardus geoffroyi. The sequence goes on from NC_059341.1 coordinate 138,429,243, forward strand.
CCCGCCGAGTCGTGGGGTTAGGCAGGCAGCGCGGGCCCACCTCCCCGAGGCTTTTCCACGCAAGGGCCCCAGGCCCCGGCTGTGTATCCCACCAAAGCCCCCTCGCAGCAGTGACTTGGGCTCGGGCACAGCCTCCTGGTAGAGAATTCAAGCAGAAGGGAGAGAGGGGCTGAAAGCTACAAGCCGGCAATTAAGTGCTTGGAAACCACTGGTGCCGGCACAGGCCGGGAGACCCTCCGTGGGAGGCGCGCATGTGGGCCCCCCACGGCTCAGACGTGGGTGCGGGTCGTGGGGTACACCGAGGGCCCTGGGAGCCCCAGGGGAGGGCTCTGAGTGCGCCTGGGGGAGTCAGAAGGCTTTTCTGAGAGGTTTGTTGGCATAGACATTGGGAGGGGGTGGGAAGCGGGGGGGGGGGGGGGGGGGGCGGGACCATGCCAGCCGCTGCAGCTGCCAAGGGCAAGCTGGAGTCTCTTCCTCACACTGACAGACCCCACGCATAGTTCAGAGTGCCAGCGACAGAAAACGTCTAATGCAGATCCGTAGGTGAACTTGGTAAAAAACAAAACAAAACAAAACACACAGTATTGGGGCACCTGGGTGGCTCAGTCGGTTAAGCATCTGACTCTTAACTTCAGCTCAGGTCATGATCCCATAGGCATGAGATCGAGCCCGGGGTTGGGCTCTGTGCTGGGCATGAAGCCTGCTTAAGACTCTCTTCCTGTCCCTCTGCCCCTCACCACCCTCTCTGAAATCCCCCCAACCCCACACCAAACCCCACATTACTTATGGACTGAGTTATTTGTGTACCCATCAAGCTCTTGGCTTGAACTCAGAAGAGACCCACCAGTATTTTCTCTGATCAGGTGTCTGTTTCCTGACGGGTCCATTGCTGGCTGGTCACTTCCGCCGGGGGCCCCAGAGGAGCAGTAGAGATGATCCCACAGAATGGAATGAACAGATGTCTTTACGGCCACGTCCACAGAGATTTAATTCTAAGACCTCTGCAGACGGTGCCGGGGCCAGTACCCAGTGTAACCGCAGGGCGATGATAAAACACATCCCTCCCTCACCCTTGAGCTCCTCGGGCTGGAATGCATTCCGTATCCCGGGGCTAACACACGGGTAAAAAGTCTGTGGCCTTCTTCCTACATATTAAAAAAAGATAGATTCCTTAGGAAACCAGGCATTTGCTGATTTTTTTTTTCTCCTTCTTTTATTTTCAGGAAAAAATATATGGAAGAAGTCTGTACAAATCAACCCACTGAAGGTTATTTCGCGCAATTTAATACAGGAAGTCGATAGTAAAAAAGACACGGTCCTTGTCTTCTGAATTGTTCATGCATAAAACGCAGCAGCCTTTTGAAGAGTCGCGTTTATTACAAAGAAATACACCCCGTGTTTCAAGAGTGACTTTCGACCCTGCTTTTTCACGGCGGGCAAACCGTGTTAATCCCCTCCCCTGGTGTGTACGAGGTTTCTGTTCAGCTCTGCCCCGAAAGTGTGTTCTCGGAGCAGCCGTGGGGGCCGTACAGGGACGGCGTAGACGTGGCCCTGCCAGGACCATCCTAGAGAGAGTGGCATCCGAGGGGGCCTGTGTGTCACCGGCACCCCGGGTCCAGCTGCCGTGAAAGCTAACGGGAGCACTCACTATATGCAAGGCATTTGGAACAATTTGACCCTCGGGGCGGCTAGTGGCGGGTGGGTATCTTTATTACTCATCTGCTCTGGGCGAGGAGCCTGAGATACAGACACGTTAAGTGTCTTGCTCAAGGTCACGTGGACAGGCAGCGATGGGCCTGGGGTTGAAGCCAGGGCGTCCGGCTCTCCTGGTTCTGGTAACAGAGACCCCAAAACAAGAGTGGCTTCAGCAAAGCAGTTTACGTCTCGCTCCCGGAGCAGCCCTCCGTCACTTCTCTGCCAGCTCCCGTCCTGTGGTCCAGGGATGCTGCTCCGTGTCATTGGGCCACAAGGGAGCAAAGGGGGCAGTCCTGGCCCTCGAGGACGAGCCACGGACAACGTACACTTCACCTCCGTTCACATCGTATTGGCCAGAAACCGGCTCACGATCCATGAGATCATGACCCGAGCTGAAATCAAGAGTCTGACGCTTAACCGACTAAGCCAGCCAGGTGCCCCAAATTTCCCCTTTTTGTAAGGGTACCGGTCGTATTGGATTAGGTCCCACCCCAGTGACCTTATCTTCACTAATTGCATCTACAATAACCTTATTTCCAAATAAGGTCACGGCTGACATACTGGAGGTGAGGACTCTAACCTATCTTTCTGAGGGTGGGGGGCGGGGCACACAATTCAACCCGTAACAGGGGGAACGAAGGGGACGCCTGGTCCCATTGCCTCCCAGGATGATCCAATTCGGAACATTGCTGGCCAGGCTGAACAAGCCACACTTTGAGGGAGGGTACGGGTGATGGAGGAGAGACGCCCCATCCAGATGGTCAGTCCTGCCGCGTTTGGGCAGGGAGATAAAGTGAGAAATGGGAGGTAATGTCTGTCCATCCGCTGCACACTGAGTGCTCTCCGAGGCCCTGTGCCAGGGTCCCCCACAGCCCGGCAGGGGTGCTGATGAAGGAGATCCTTGCAAAGGAGTACAGGGTGAGTCGTACGGGGGCCGGCAGGCACAGGCGAGTAAGGGAGAGAGAGAGCTCTTGGAGCCCGCTGCAGCCATCAATAACACGTCGGTGTGACTGGGATCATGGCCCTAGTGTGGAGAAGCTTGCTTTAAACCCTGAATTTTGCATCATTTTATGGAAAATATTCCAAGGGGAAGACCCGGTTTGGAAACCTTGGGCGCTTGTTTGCTTTACGTGCACCCTCTGCTGGTGACCGGAAGTATGACACGTTCCCCGTGGTTCCCAAGTGGGCAAATGACCCCAGTGATTGAAGGACCAGCCAGGCCAGGCGCCGGACAGGTTCCTGCCACAGCCCTGACACCTCCAGGTGTGGCGATCGACCTCCCGCCAGGAGAAAGCAGGAGAAGGGAGCTCAAGACTTGGCTCTGGCTGGAAGGCGGAGCCAGGGTCCAGGCGCCGGGCGTCTCCCTCACTCTGCTCTGAACGGCCCCTTACGGTTTTACACACACAGACACACACCCTCCGGAGGGTTTGGCTTTGCTTTGTCTCACTTTTCCTCAACATCTTATTATAAAAATTTTCAAACCTACGGAAGAAAACCAGAATTGTACAGTATACACCCAGGCACCGCTACCTAGACCCTGCAGTTAAGATTTTGCGCTAGTTGCTTCCTTTATTATCTCCTCACAGACTGGCTTTAAAAATTCCAGTTAGAGGCGCCTGGGGGGCTCAGTCGGTTAAGCGTCTGACTTCTGTTCAGGTCATAAGCTCACGGTTCGTGAGTTCGAGCCCCGCGTCGGGCTCTGTGCTGACAGCTCGGAGCCTGGATGGAGCCCGCTTCGGGTTCTGTGTCTCCCCCTCTCTCTCTCTCTCTCTCTCTGCCGTAGCGTGTCATCAGTGATCAAAAGAAACGAGCTATCAAGCCACCAAAAGACGTGGAGGAAACTTTGGTGCACATTACCGGGTGAAAGAAGCCAATCCGAAAAGGCTACGTAATGAGTGATTGTAACTATATGACGTTCTGGAGAAGACAAAGCCGGTGAGATGATCAGTGGTTGCCAGGGAGTCGCGGGGAGGGAGGAATGGGCGGGAGGAGCACAGAGGATTTTGAGGGCAGTGAAACTACTCTGCGTCATACCGTAATGCTAGATACAGGTCGTCACCTATTTGTTCAGACCCATATCACGTACAGCTGTGGCCTAAATGAGCAACATACGTTTGTGGGAGGAGTAAAGAGTGGGCCGTGCTCCAGGTCGTGGCTCCCCCTCACTTCCTGTATCGTTAGCGATGCCGCGTGCCCACGCCAGCTGTTGCCAAGCACTCTACCAAGTGAATTCCTTCCGCACACCTCAGTTCCTCGCGACGGTTCTCACAAGTCAGGAGCATTGCTCCCATTTGCCGCAGATGAAGGCACTGAGGTGGAGAATTTCCGCTTCCAACGGAATGATCCCTATGGCGGGTCGAGCGTCCCGAAAATATTTGTCCGCCACAACTCCACTAGATCTTGGATTAATTACAGCAGGGATTTTTGTCTGCATTGCTGAACTCACAAGGGAGTAAATGAAACCGTGGAAGTCATTCATACGCATAAGAATGAACGGTGGATTGAGACCAAAACAGTGAACGTTAATAAGGAATAGAAACTGGGGCTGCCCTGGTGGGCAAAGGATGATAACAGGAATCCAGACTTTGGGGCGTTAATCATTAGGAGAAAAATAAGAGGCCCTCATGAAGGGGGAGTATCAAAAACTGAGACCTCCGCGCTAATCTGGGACCTTGGAAGGTGGCTATGCTCTTGATAAAAGGGAGGGATAGAAAGAGACTGTGGAAAGCAATGAGTCTTCACCCTGGTTACAGGATAATGATGATGGTGGTGGTGATGCTGATGGTGATGGGAATGATGGTGACGTTGATGGGGATGGGGATGATAGTGATGATGATATGATGGTGGTGATGATGGTGATGGTGGTGATGGGGATGATGATGGTGGTGATGCTGATGGTGGTGATGCTGATGGTGATGGGGATGATGGTGATGATGATATGATGGTGGTGATGGTAGTGATAATGGTGATGACGATGGGGATGATGATGATGATGGCGGTGATGAGGTTGATGATTGCAGTCCTTGAGAATTCACACCCATATGCCCACTCTTGTATAGCTCCAGAGTTTCCGTTTTTCAAAGAGGTGAGAGAAATCCCCAGCAGAAAAATTAAACCTAAGTGTTCTCAGATTAATTTTACCTCCATGGAACCTAGTAGGGGCTAACATAAATAATCTCAAGACAAAAACAGCCCCAATTTAGACTCCTCAGGGTCCTCCCAGATTAAATTCAACCAAAGACAAGCTTTCACAAACACAACACATGCAAGCAAGGAAGTCACCATGAGTAACTATCTGTAGAAACCACCATTCGGATTTGGATCTCCCTAGGACTTTAGACAATGAAATTATCGAATATAGGTATTTTTATTTATTTATTTTAACATTTATTCATTTTTGAGAGAGAGAGTGCGATTTGCAGGGGGAGGGGGGGAGGGTAGAGAGAGACAGAAACACAGAATCCGAAGCAGGCTCCAGGCTCCGAGCTGTCAGCACAGAGCCCGACTTGGGGCTCAAACCCGTGAACCGCGAGATCATGATCCAAGCCAAAGTCGGCCACTTAACCAACTGAGCCACCCAGGCACCCCCCTGAGTACCGGTATTTTTAGAAGTGTTATTGGTCTTTTGCTTCCAGCCTTGATGGAGTAACGAGTACTAGACTATCTCTCCTGCTTTTAAACAACAGAAAGGTGGACAAAATAAACAGGACAACTATTTTCAGATGCTGGACGACAGACAGTGCAGGACTGTGGTCTCTGAGAGAAGGGGGGCAAGGTGAGCTGTATGCTCACCCAGTGCTTCTTCCGGAAGGCATCACTATGCTTGGCAGAAAGGAGGACCCCAGGCAGAATACATTAATGTCACTGAGCCGAGGCAGAGCCCAGAGCCCGAGAAGCAGAGGCATCAGGGATTTATAAATCAGAGTGACCATGTGACCCAGCAAGTCCCCTCCTCGTGGTACGCCCAAGAGAATTAAAAACGTATGTCCACACAAAAATTTGTGCACGAATGTCCAGGTCAGTCAGTGTTCGCCGATGACAGGGTGATGGGGATGATCACAAAAGTCCACGAGACAACTTTTTTGGAGCGGAGGAATGTACAGAGAAAAGAAACAAGGCTCTATTCCCCACCGCCATCAAATAAGCGAAGGAAGGAGCCCTAACACACCTGCTACCGGATTCCTGTGGAATGAACTTGGCGGCTGTCTGCAGTGCCCATGACCACCAGCAGGTGGCACTCTGTCTTGCACGCATCTGCCCTTTGCAGGGCCATCTTGTCTCCGTGTATGCCTCTGATCTCTCTAGGCAGATAGACGAGGCTGGTGGGGAGGCTGTGAGTATAGTCCCCTGTGACAGTCACCTTGGAGTGACGCTGCAGAGAGGAGACGACCGGTCCCCATGCTTCTTGCCTGGTCACGGGCCAGAGCACGGCGGCTGAAATATGGCGAGAGGACTTTTGAGTACATTTTCCATAAGAGGCGTCTTCTTGACCTGTGATGTGTCCACATGGTGTTAAAACAATGACAAGAAGGGGCTGGGAGAAGCTGAGAGGGGGCAAGACCCTGGGCCCCGTGGACCCACACGGCCTTCCTCTGTGCTTACCCCCCACTCGGCAAAGGCCCGGGTGGTACCCTACAGCCTTGTCCGATCACCCCCGGGCTCATGCTGCCCTGTCTTGGAACCTAGCCACCCGTCTGCCAAGCCCTGGCAAAGTCAGTTTTGCCTATCCTGTGCCTGGTAGGTCTGCTTTCCTTCTTTTCCTTTGCCAAACGAGTGATGAATCCAAGGCCCCAAGGGCCAATCCCCAGCTAGCACTGCTTATGGCCCCAGTGTGGAGAGATGGAATGTCTGGGATTTAGTGGGTCTTTTCTTCTTACCAGATGTTCTAGAAAGCTCTCCAAACACTCTTGTTCTGACAGTGCCAGAAGGGACTTCAACCCTATTGTCCATAATTGTTGGAGATGGAACATTCCAACACCCATTGGAGAAAGAGGCAGCTCGGGACATCTCACCAGGCTGAGCTGTGAGCTAGTCACCTCCTAGGGTTCCCATCTTGGGCTCAACAAATGTGCCTTTGTTGACTGGACGTCCAGTGGGAACTCGCGGAGCCTTAGGACGGGGCTGACACTTCCCTGGCGTGAGAACTGGTGCAAGCCAACCATCATCAAGGTGACTCTGTCCTTGGCTGGCTCATGCGGTAAGTGGCCCAGAATGGCCTTTTGGCTCCAGGGCCACCACTGGTGAGGCTGGTCTCCTCATTCCCAACTCTGATTCGTGACTGGGGAGTCTGATTAGACCCGGTGGTCCTTTGAAGTGGACAGCCTTGAGGCTCCTGGGTGGCTCAGCCGGTTAAGCATCCGACATCAGCTCAGGTCATGATCTCACGGTCTGTGAGTTCAAGCCCCGCGTCGGGCTCTGTGCTGACAGCTAGGAGCCGGGAGTCTGCTTCGGATTCTGTGTGTGTCTCTCTCTCTCTGCCCCTCCCCTGCTCGCGCTCTGTCTCTCTCCTTCAAAAATAAATAAACATTAAAAAAAAAAGGTTAAATAAATAAATAAATTAAATGGGCAGCCCACAGGTTAAGGTTTCATCCCTGTTCCCGTCTCTGTGGCCAGGGGGATGTGGCTCAGAGTGTCAGCAGAGGCAAAAGGGGGGTTGGGGGGCTTGCAGCAACCTTAGCACTTCCAGCAAAACATAATCGTGTCCGTAGCGGAAGCTCGCGGAGCCTAGAGCCACACCGACAGCATACACGCATCATGGGGTGAGAACCTTCATGAATCTGGAACACGTTTTGGCCAGTTTTATTTCCCAGACGACGAACCGAGACGTAAAGACTAGAATTAACTTCCCCAAAATGGAGCTAGGCTCCCGGAAGTCCCAGGAGGAATGGTGGGCAGAGCCCCAGGTCACCGGGACGGGCGAGAGCTTCTCCGATGCACGTCGCTAGCCAGACCTTCGCCCTGGGGTGCCAGGCTCAGCATCGAATGCCCCCTTGCTATCTAAACAGTCAGAGTGAATGTGTCCAAACGGAATTCTGCCCCCAAACCCATCCCTGCAAATCTCCACCATCTCCGTCAAGGGCGGTCCCGTTCTCAGCGGTCCCAATCGCTGAGGCCAAAAAGTTTGGATGCACCCCTGGGTTTTCTCCCTCTCACATCCCACATCCACTCCGTCAGCAAATTCTATTGCCTCGATTTCAAACTATTGTATAAATCTGACCACTTCTTAACTGCCTTCATGGCTAACTCTTTGTGCAGCCTGTTCTCTCCGGCCTGGATGATTGCATTAACCTCCTCTCTGCTGTCCCTGCTGCTTTCCCTTTGGCCACACACAGCCCTTTCCCACAAAGAAGCCACAGAAACCAAGTTAAAATGCACGCCAGGCTGTCGTTTTGCTCAAGCCCTCCAGGGACTCCCCGTTCACCCAGAGTGAAGCCAGTGGCCTTCAAAGCCCATGTGACCTCACTCCCTGCCATGCGTCTCTCTGACCTCCTCTCCTACCGCCCTCCTCCTTCCTCACTCCGCTCCGACCACACTTGCCTCATTACTATGCACTCAGCGTGCCAGCCTAGCTCTGGCCACCGCGGCTTCGTGCCGGGTGTGTTCTCCCAGCTCAAAATGCTCTTTCTCTGGATATCCAGGTGGCCGACTCTATCCTCTCCTTGAGGCCTCAGCTCAAAGTTCATTTTCTCAGTGAGGCTCTTTCCTGGGTCCTGCATCCGATGAAAACACTCCTCCCCCAGAACACCCTTTCCGCCCTGCTTTAGTTTTTTTCTGCACGGCATCCATCACCTGGGATGTGTGTTTCGTCGGCCCTCGCCTGCCTCTAGACGCTGAGCCCCGCGAGGGAAGAGACTTTGCTTTCATTCCTGCCATTCCCAGAACCCGGAACACTGCCTGACATATATTTGTTGCACCGATTAATGAAGTTTTAGAGCTTAAGCCTGAGCCGGTCCGCTCGGCATTCAGGCTCACTCGGGGCAGGTCCAGAGAGCGAGTGGTATGAATCCACTGGGGACCCATTTGTATGATGATGGAGATGCTGCCAGGGAGCAATCCCCCAGGGGGGAAGGGCAGTCTTGGCACACAGTGTGCCCTAATTGTAATGGCTTTGCCGACAATGGAGAGAGACGTGGCTCAGCTCTGCGGGACTCTTGTCGGAGATACAGGGGACAGTACCAGGAGTCCACGGGCCAGTGTTCCTTGGGGCGTGTGAAACACCAGGCAGCGTGACCCTGAGTCGTACCAGAGAGGTGTCTCGAGATGTCAGAGAGCACGACCAGCCAGCCTTGGCGGGGGGAACATGTCACCCAGCCGCCAGGGGCGATGAGACAACTAGGAGAGACGCACGTCGTGCCAGGCGCAGTCGTAGGTCCTGGGCCGCGGCAATTAACAAGACCCGCCCGCTAACGGGGGGCAGAAATACACATGCGAATGGGTACCTGGACAAGATCAGCTCCAGGAGACATAAACACCACCAAGAAAATGGCTATGAAGGGCACTTGGTTCTAGCCAACATTTTCAACGGTGATGTGGATGAAGCTCTAAAAAATATACAGTCCTCAGGTGGTCAGGTGAGTAAAGCCAGAATCAGGACCGCGTCATCTGGAGCACAGCCAAACGGAATTTGGTGGGGGTGAGTTGTCGAGATCTGGAATCAGGTTCCCCGAACCAATTACAGTAACTCAGGATGTCAGAGTCCACAGAGCGTGTAAAAGGGATTTGGGGCTACAAGTCAAGGACGGCATGCTCGTTCTGCCACTCACTCATCCAACGAACTTTGGGTGGGTGCTGAGAGCGCTAGGTACTCTTTTGCACGATGCGGATAAAACAAAGCGAGGCAGGGGCGCCTGGGTGGCTCAATCGGGCGAACGTCTGACTGGCTCAGGCCGTGATCTCCCAGTTCGTGGGTTCGAGCCCCGCGTCGGGCTCTGTGCTGACAGCTCAGAGCCCGGAGCCTGCTTCAGCTTCTGGGTCTCCCTCTCTCTCTGCCCCTCCCCCTCTTGTGCTCTGTCTCTCTCTCTCTCTCTCTCTAATGTAAATAAATATTAAAAAAAATTGGGGGCGCCTGGGTGGCGCAGTCGGTTAGGCGTCCGACTTCAGCCAGGTCACGATCTCGCGGTCCGTGAGTTCGAGCCCCGCGTCGGGCTCTGGGCTGATGGCTCAGAGCCTGGAGCCTGTTTCCGATTCTGTGTCTCCCTCTCTCTCTGCCCCTCCCCCGTTCATGCTCTGTCTCTCTCTGTCCCAAAAATAAAAAAATAAATAAATAAACGTTGAAAAAATAAAAAAAATTAAAAACAAACAAACAAAATAAACAAAGCAAGACATACTCCTGTCCTTATGAGGCTTACATTCCAGCAGGAGGACGGTCAACGAACAAGATACGCAGGTAAACCTGTGCGCGAAGAGAGGGAGGGACCCTAACGAGTGGAGAGGAAAGGGGTTAGCGTGTGTTTGAGGAGGCATTGTGCACTTGTAGGTAGGGTGACTCACGTCAACGGGTTCCCTGGGAAGCAGACTGATTTGGAGATTCGTGCACAGGACGTTTGTTCGGGAGGACAGCTGGGATCAGCATGTGTGGGGGGAGGGGGGAAAAGGCAGGATGGGGCTGAGGCGGAACTGAGCTGTGACAGGGCCCAGCAGAGACAGCAGCTGGCCCCACACGGAGCTCTGGAGATGGACGGGCCTTCAGAATTGCCGAAAATCAGGCCTTCACAGCCCGTGTTGATCAGTCCGTGGGCCAGGCTGCTCCTGGAAGGAGGTGTGGCCGAGGGTGGGCTGATGGCAATCCTCAAAGGGACCAAGAGTAATCCAGGCCTCGCATCCCAATGTCCACCACGCCGAGGAAGTCATCAGCGAGAAGGGGATGTGGAACTAAGACCCTGAAGGCGACGAGGGCCAAAGCCTTTCCGGACAGGAGGAGACAGCAAGTGCAAAGGCCCCGGGGAGGAATGACGCTTTGGGTGTTCAAGGAGGCAGGTGTGGCTGGAGCTGAGTCGGTGCGGGGGCGGGGAGGGGAGAAGGGAAGACCCCACAGGCCTTTGCAAGGATTTTGACATTTCCTGGGGGTCTGATTGGTGCCTTTGGAGGGTTTTGAGCAAGGGGCGAGCTGGCTCGCACGTGGAGACGTCTCCTCCAGCTCCTGGGGTTAAGGCTGCAGCGCGCGAATGAACGCAGCAGGGATGACACCGGGCCCAGAGGGGAGCCCACGGGAATTATCCGGCTGGGAGTGATGGCGCCTCGGGACCAGCTGCAGAAGTGGGGGCGTGACGCGCTTCTGGACAGATCTGAAGACGGAGCGAGCAGGAAGGCCGACACGCGGGTGCACAGCGTGAAGGGGCGTGAGGGTGACCCCCCGGTTTGGAGACTGAGCGTGCGTTTGAATGGAGTTTCTGTTACAAAAATGGACGCCTTCTCCCAGAACACGCCGTGTCGGGTCCCAGCCTGCCACGCAGGGCCTGCCCCGGCCAGGTAATAGTCAGCCTGTCTCCAAACCCTTTGGTTCGTTCTCCGAGTGGGAGTCGCCGAGCGATGGGTGGGTGCTTTCACCGGGGGGGGGGGGGGGGGGGCGGGTGAGCAGGGTGTCATGTACGGAAGGACCTCACACAGTGGAGGGGTGTAGACAGACCCCACCATCCAGCTGGGTCTCCTCTCCTCTTCGGGGACACTTGTACAAGGATACTGAGAAATTAATGCTCTGAGTGGCAAAACCCGGTACGGATCTCGTAACTACTGTAATTTTGAAGTAGGGGTGGCCATTGATCGGTGACAGGTCACGGGTGCCACTGATGCTCCTCTCGAAGAATGTTCCGCACCTTCGTGATGGAAGGAAATGCTACATTTCAGTTGTAAGTTGGTTGAAATAAGGACGTAATTTCTCCCCATCCTATTTCATGGAACTTCCCCACGGGTCTCTCAGGATCCCACGGACCCAGGTGAAAAAGCCCTGTATTGCACCAGCTTTGCTGTTGGGGTGCGTAAGCTGAGGCTCAGAGAGGTGAAGTGATTTGCTCGAAGCCACACAGCACTGAGCCGGGATGGGGGCCCGTGCCGTGTGGCCCCAAAGCACTTTGGATCTGCTTTCCGTCTTAATTCGGAGGTAAGCCTGCTTGCTCAGCTGGGCCGATGGGAAGACGAGCACTGCATGTACATGAGGCAGCACGGTCCACGCGGGGGCCCCGTGACGTGCCCCTCCCGGATCCACAGACCACCAGGCAAGAATGGGCCCCGAGAGCCTGCCCCACAGCTGGCAACATCCTGGATGACTCGGGCTGTTTCGGGGAGAGCCCGGTTCTCTCTCCTGGGCTCCAACTTGGCAAGATGAGCGGTAGGTCCTCGTGGGGGGGGGGGGGGGGGATGGGCAGGGAGTCGTCCGGTCACGGAAGCACCACAAGGAGTGGGAGAGGTTTTCCTGACCTTGACTCCAACCTGCTAGGCAAGCAAGCCCCAGAAGAGGGACAGAATTGAATCTGTCTCCCAACTCCTTCCACACAGTATGCACAGGCGGAGGGGTGGGGGGAGACGTCCTCTGGAAGGTGTCGCTGTTTGGATCTGGGGTCCCTTCGTGCCGAATTAGCTGCACATAGTCCATTCTCTTTTGCTTCCTCTCCGGGGCCCCCTGAGTCATGCCCGGCTCGTCCACAACTGCACCAAGGTCCCAGAGGGTTCTGGGGGTTCCCGGGGCTGATGCCCTCCCTGGCAGTCTGGGTGCCCTGGGGAAGCTGGATGGAGACCTCTTGTCTGATGGGACCCATGTGGTCCCTGTGCAGCGATGGGGCCCAGGGGCTGAAAAGGAAGAGTAGAGTCCTGGGGCTCAGTAGGTTAAGCCTCTGACTCTTGATTTCTCACACTTTGTGAGTTCGAGCCCCACACTGGCCTCTGGGCTAACAGTGCCGGAGCCTGCTTGGGATTCTCTCTCTCTCCCTCTCTCTCTAAACTCCCCCTGCCCTGCACCATCTCTCTCTCTGTCGCTCAAAAAAAAAAAGGGGGGGGGCACCTGGGTGGCTCAGTCGGTTAAGCATCTGACTTCAGCTCAGGTCGTGATCTTGTAGTTCAAGAGTTTGAGCCCCGCGTCGGGCTGTGTGCTGACAGCTCAGAGCCCGGAGCCTGCTTCGGATTCTGTGTCTCCCTCTCTCTCTGCCCCTCCCCCGCTCATGCTCTGCCTCTGTCTCTCTCTCTCAAAAATAAACAAACATTAAAAAACAAAGAACAAAAAACAAGAAAAGGAAGCAAGTGGAAACAGTGGGTAAATGGGCGATGGAATCACACCCCCTAGGTTCAAATAGCATCCCTGCCTCTTGCCAGCCACGCACCTTTGGAAAAATGACCTTCCCGGGCAGGTTCCCACATCTACAAAATGGGGATGGTGAGCGTATCATCATACCAGACTAGTGGGGATAAAAGGGCATGGCTCACTGAAGTGCTCGGCACATAGGAGAAATGTCATAAATGTTAGTGATTATGCTGTAAAAATACACTTGGGGGTGTCCCGGGCTCGCTCGTGAGTGCTGTACCGGAAATGGCACTGACAAGACCCAAACCGTGAGCACGGAATTTGACAAAGGCGAGGATAAAGTTCTCCATCCAAATTCAAAGCGTTGGTTCTCTGTAAGTGGTTTTCCATCTGTGTCTCGGAGAAGAGTCACCTCTCCCTGTACGAGCCCTTGAAACCTTTGGAAGGAAACGTCGAGCGAGAAAACCTAGCTTGTCCCGACTTGTGGCACTTAAGCCGCTCCTTTTCTCGGTCAACAAACCCCGCGTGAGCAGCGTCTGTGTGCCTGGCTGGCGACACCAGGGGACAATGGCCAGGCCTTTGTCCCGAAAGGGTTCACCATCCAGGGCTCTAGGGGCCTCCCCGGTGCAAGTTCAGATGAACAGCCTGAAATTTACCGAGAGGCTGGCTTTCTTCCACCCAGAAACTCACGGAAGACGGCGATTCTGGAGGAGCGATCCAACAACCGTTTCTTGGAATCATAAATGTCTGAGCGTTGCTGCAATCCTTTCTATTATCTTGTTTTCTTTTTCCACCGGAGCCAAGATTTTAATGCTACATCTGTGTGAGTATCTTTTGGTAATAAGAACCAAATGTTGTCGGTGGAAATGACTGGAAATTACACTGAGGATCAGAATGTGGGGTTTTAGATTCCCTCTTGGAAGGCAGTGCTGAGAAACAAACACACAAGACGTTTTGCCTCTAAATCACCTCGGGTCGTTGCGACACTCAGGTCTCCCGCCTCCTCCCAGGCATCGGGAAGACGGGGGTGGGGGGAGGTGGGGGTGAACTGTCTTGGGTGCGGGCGTCCCCCAGCTGGCAGGAAGTGTCCCGGGGTGCAACTGAAACCTCTACTAGAAGTCTCCACCCAGATGTCCCACAGGCACCTCAGACTCAACGTGTCCAAACTGGATTCATCATCCCCCCCAGACCTGCTCTTCTGTCTGCGAATCCCCCACTGGGGAGAGGCACCACTTGGTCCTGGGCGGGAAATCTGGGACTTGCCCTCCGCCACCCGTGCTGCCCCACATCAGTCAAGGGCTGGTCCCCCCGCTTCCTATCGCCCTGGCCGCTATCCTGGCCTGGGGGCCTCCTCCGAAGTCTGGACCACCGCAGACCACAGCCTCCTCTTGCCCACCTCCGACAAGCCCACTCCTCACCCTTCCAGCCAAAGTGACCTCTGGAAAAATCCAGATTCCACTTGGTCGTGGCTCTTTTGGAGACCTGAACTAGAATCGGAATCCTTTGGTGTCTCCCCTTGGATTCCACCTTCGGAGTAAAATGTAAATAACAACAATACAAACTCATACGTGGGGAGCTGAGACCAGGATGCTCCGGGTGGGTCCACGCCCCTTCCTCCTGTCCACTATGTTAGACAGATAATGCAGAGCACAACTCCTTTTCCAAATATTAGTAGCCTTCCACTTGGGCTTTGCACTTGACAGTCACGAGGGGGGACAGAGACCACCCTGGGCCCCATCACCCCTCACCTGGGACCGGCCGCTCGGGCCTGGGCCAGCGTCTCCACAGCGCTGTGCGGCCCGCTTGGGGCAGCCTCAGGGGCTCTGATGAATAACAGATTTGTATCGTTTGCTTTGTTTTGCTTTGTTCCTAGAAGGCAGCCAGGGAGCAAATATTTGCTAGGTGAATGCATAAACCCTGCTTCCCTGGGATAGCTCCCCGGCCAGTCTGCCCTGAGATGCCCAAAAGGCAACCCAAAAGAAGCCCAGCGAGAGCTCAGTGTGGGTTTTGTCAAGCTGGTGGTGTCTCCAGGAGAATCCTAACAACGGCCAATGGCTGCCCGAATTATTTCATGTGATCCTGACCACAACCTGTGAGCTACACACGTCGATCACACCCGTCTCCGGATGAGAAATTGAGGCCCTGGTCGGCTAAGTCACGGGCCCAAGGTTTGCGTGGAGCACTCTCTCTCTCTCTCTCTCTCTGTCTCTTTCTCTCTCTCTCCTCCCTGCCTTGGCAAATTCCCCGGCTGGCCGCCCCGGCTGCACCTATGGAGTCGTGGGTGGAGAGCCCGGAACAAAGTCGGGTCAACACTTTCACCCAACAGACGTTGGCTGAGAAGAGTAGATGCATCGGTTAATCCGATGCCAAACAGCCTCCTCCTCCCACAGCGCCCACCCCCTGCAAACCCTGCCCTCCCCTCCCCGCACCTCTTTTGGATTCAGTACTAAAGCC
Organism: Leopardus geoffroyi; assembly: GCF_018350155.1. Taxonomy (NCBI): domain Eukaryota; kingdom Metazoa; phylum Chordata; class Mammalia; order Carnivora; family Felidae; genus Leopardus; species Leopardus geoffroyi. The sequence goes on from NC_059341.1 coordinate 138,444,622, forward strand.
CCCCCCCCGCCCCCCACCCCGACAGCTGTAAACTGATATCTGGGAGAGGAAGTCCTCGCTCTCCATTCATTTAATATAAACAGCTCAGACGCCGGCTGCTCCCAGGAGTCAACAGCTCCGCGGTCACCAATTTGTTGAACATCCGCAAAACGGTCACCCGTTTCAGCGAACTCATGACAAACGACGTGTGGTTTTCCTGCGGGGAGGCAGGCGTGGGCTCCGGGCACCGGCGGATGGCAGGAAGGACAGGGGGGTGGCCTCCGAAGGCGCCCGCTGCCAGCGGCCTCCAGCCGAGGCCTCCTTCCCAGAGCGCGTAATTGGTTGTGCATGCTGTTGTTACGGCCTGTGTGGAAATCGGGACGAAAAGAATTCGGTGGGAAGGTTGTTGTCCGAGACCGCATGGCTGACTCCCCGCGGACGCCTCCTCTAACCTGCTCCCAATTAGGGGTTTGGCGGGAGGGTGCGGGGTGTGGGCCCAGGGCCTGGCTGTTGTTTGCACGGCTCCTTGACCAAATTCTGCCTCTCAGGGCCCTTTGTGGGGCCGTGCGCATCTTCTCCTCGTTTGAAATGCAGCCTGGGAAAAGCCCCGGGGAGGCAGGAAAGCACCAGATCTCACGGGCCAGGCCGCTCTACTGGATTTCATGCGAAGGGCTGCAAAGTCGTCGAGCCCCGTCCCTCCCTCCGCCGGCCTGGGCCTAGCATCCAGGTTAACGGGGCTGACGCTCAGAGTCTGGATGCTTCCAGAAGTGGCTGCCACCTCGATTCGAGAAAAGAGCCGGACGGAAAATTGGGAAGACGCGGTATTTTCTTCCAAGGCTTGGGCATCGTTCCTGCCATCTACAAAAATACTCTTGGCTATATTTAGGCAGTGCCATTAACAGGACTCTCTCTCTCTCTCTCTCTCTCTCTCTCTCTTCTCTCAAGAACGTCTGTCAGTTTGTTTTTGTCATTTAATATTTTCTCCTGCCACCTGGGGAAGTCATCAAGCACTCGCATTCCAGAATCAACTTTTCCTGCTGTTGGCTAATTAAAATAAACCTCTGGCCAAATTACAACCTTCGTGCCAGTGGAAAGTGTTGGTGGATGTTTTCCCCGCCTCGGGTGGAGAGGTGTCGCTAGAGTTTCTGGGGCGCCGGCTCTGGGCCAGGCACCGTCCGCATTGCTGTTCCTCTCGGGCTCTCGTCTACCGTGTGTTGTGAGAGCTGCGCCGTCATCTCCCCTCAGGTCCTAGGCGAGGACACCAAGCCCTAGGGGGTCAAGCCACAGTCGCGGGGGGTGTGGGGACACCGAGATTTGGATCCGGGTTTACTTGACTTAAATTCTGTGTTGAACACGGCGTTCACATAGAGGTGGAAGAGACAGACATTGGGGACACTCACTTCCGAAGTTCTGTGGGCTTCATTTTAAATATATATATATTTTAACATGTATTCACTTTTTGAGAGACAGAGACGGAGTGCAAGCAGGGCAGGGGCCGAGAGAGAGAGGGAGACACAGAATCTGAAACGGGCTCCAGGCTCCGAGCCATCAGCACAGAGCCCAACGCGGGGCTTGAACCCACGAGCTGCAAGATCACGGCCTGAGCCGAAGTCGGATGCTCAACTGACTGAGCCACCCAGGCGCCCCTCTGTGGACTTCATTTTAATGTGGAAATTCCACAGGGCATCTAATAGCTCCCGGAAGTGTCCTCCGCGGAAGGGGCCCTGACCTGGGGCTCAAGGGGACGGACCTCTCTCCTGGTCGCCCCCCCCCACCCCATCAACACTACATTGAGAAGTCTGCCTGGCTTCCAGCCCTCACCCCCCAATGGAAGCAACAGTGAAGTCCCCGTCACTGTTCCCAGGGGCCCCAGGACGTCAGGTGTGAATTTAAAGCAGTCCCCCAGGCTTCTCTCCGAATGCAGAGCTTGGCACATTGGAAAAAAGCGCCTGCCTTCTGGATGGGCATAGTCCCTTGCCAGCTTGCAGCGGGTGGCATCTGGGCCTCCATTCACCTCTTGGCCTTGCCACTGTGGGCAGCGAAAGGTTCGCACTGTGCAGCCCTGACTTCCCTCGGCAAGGAGGCTGTCAGTCACAAGTGCACAGCCACATTTTCCAGAACCTTCCCTCTAGCGTCAGGGCCCGACAGACGGCAACAGAGACACAAGGAAATAGGTCATATTGTTCCGCGCCTACAGTGTGCCAGGCGCTGTTCAGAGCATGTCTAGTTGTATTTTTATTTTTAAATTTTTTTAACGTTTATTTATTTTTGAGACAGAGAGAGACAGAGCATGAACGGGGGAGGGTCAGAGAGAGAGAGAGGGAGACACAGAATCTGAAACAGGCTCCAGGCTCTGAGCTGTCAGCACAGAGCCCGACGCGGGGCTCGAACTCACAGACCGAGAGATCGTGACCTGAGCCGAAGTCGGACGCTTAACCGACTGAGCCCCCCAGGCACCCCAAGTTGTATTAACTGGTTAATCCGCACCACCACCCTATAAGGTAGGTTCTGTTATTATCCCCATTTAACAGATGGGGGAACTGAGGCTGTCATTTGAGAATACAGGGACCGTGGGGCCAGGCTTCTTTTGAAAACGCAAGTCAACCAAGTCTCGTGGCTTTCCCCCGACACCGACTCTGCTCCAGCAGCACCTGGAAAACCCTATCATGCCTCTGGATCTCTGCATAGGCCATTTGTCCCCCAGGCTGCCCCTCCCCGCTTGGTCTGCCTGGCAAACACCTCTTTTCATCTTTCAGTAACTATGTGAGCAGCACTGGTTTGATCTCTTTCCAAGAACAGCTCCCTGCTTGCTTCCTCTGGGCCCCCACTGCTCTGGCCACACACAGCTGTCAAGGGACACCTTGCAGATTCCCCGTGTTCACCGTCCACTTCCTGCAGTCGATGGTGAGTCCTGAGATCCCAGAGATATCCCAGAGGCGGGGTCGGATGTGTGCGATAGGGTCAGAGGGAAGGGCTTGGCGGGAGCTGTGCATTTGGGAGCCAGTGACAAAGAGATGGTAACCAGAGCCACAGGGGAGGAAGAAAGGGCTCAGGAGAAAGCGGGGGGAGGAAAGAGGAGATCCAGAACCCAACACGATGGGAAGGGCAGGTGGACGCTGTGGCCGGTGGGACAGGAGAAGACCCAGGGGCGGGTGGAGTCAGAGAAGGGACTCCAAGGAAGGGATTGCTTTCAGGAAGGGGGATGGCGGCCATGTTGAATGGCCTCCTCGTAGGAGCAGACACGTTGTTTCCACCTGCACTCAGGCCCTTCCACGTCTTCCACAAGATGGCGGACAGCGTGGGGCAGGGGCTTAGTTTTTGCTTGTATCCACATTTCACCACCACCCCCGCCCCGGGCTGCCTCAGGAATGGAGACATGGAAATATCCACTTCCGGCTTCCCTGAAGCAGGTGTGAATTTGTTTTTGGGAGACCGGGCTACTTTCTGGGAGTTAGAGACGGGTAAATGTGTCCTTGATTGCAAGAGGCTCATGCTCTCCCCAAGGAATCCGTGGCAGCAGACAACTGTGGAGTAAAATGAAACACCCAGATGTGCTGTTCTACTTGGAAGGGGGAAAAAAAACCCGGCTGTGCTCACTGTGGCTTTGTTTGGCTTTTAAACACTGATTGGTCAAAGTGAATGATGTTTTCCAGATGCTCCCATCTCCTCCAGTCTGGAGTCCGGCTGGCCAGCTGGGCCCCCGCCGTGGGCCTCTCCTTCAGTCCCCTCTCCGGGGCAGCCAGACGGTCTCCCTCAGGCCCAGCTTCCACCCACCTCGCTGTGGCTGTGGCTGTGACCTCGCTGCCTGCCGCAGAGGAGGGCTGGGCAGGTGGCACCCGTGGGCCCTTCCTGTTCTCACGCTCTGTAGTTGGGTGCCTCCTGGGCTGGCGACTACCGGGCATTTAAGGACCCCCGGGGGGTTAGCAGTAGTGATGCCTTTTATTTGAGAAGTGCTTCGTTCTCTTCGTAGACACGGCCCTACAGGTCTGTCCTGAGCTGCCTGCCTGGCACCACGTCCTATCGGGAAACCCGCCCCTGCCAACGTCAGCCCCACGCCGACTCCTGCCTCTGAGCTGCTGTCCTTTGGAATTTATCACACCCTGCCTGGACTCGATGGATAGTTTCCTTCTCTCAGGGTAACCGACTTTCTTAGATTCTGAGACTTGCAAAAAACTGGCGAGACACCTAGGTTGACATTTCTTTTTTCACCTTTTGTTTTGAAATCATGATAGAGTCACAGAAGGTTGCAGGAATAGCACAGAGGCTTTTCCGTCCCGGGTGATGGAGGCGATCCCTCCCACGAGGCACAGCTAAAAACTCTGGACATTTTGTATAAAACGAGTAAGGGGAAGGCTCTGCAAGGTGGCGAGAGGCAGGAAGGCCGACGAGGGGCCTCAGGACCCAAGCAACGACACGACGGTGAGCTCCGGGGTTCTCTTTGGCCGTGTGCGCCCTAGACCTGGGGCTGAGGCGGCTGCCATCTGGAAATGCCAGCAGGCACAGACAACCAGAAGCCCGACGAAAGCTCGTTCTCTCTAGCCACAGGACCGGGAAGGGGCAGCCCAGCAAGACAGAAAACTTTGAGACAAAAACTGCCCTACTTTAGCTAAACACACAGAAGAAAACAGGGCTTCGCCCAGGCCCACCCCAGGCTGTAACGAGGGCCCGACTTCCCTACTGGGGTGGTGTCAGGGATGGCTGAGTGGGGAGCCAAGACTTTCGTCCCTGCCAGCTGGGAATGAGGCCCCTCTCCCGTGGCGGTGTCAGTAAAGACACGGGGGGGGGGGGTCTCGACCTCTACCCCAGCTCAGCAGTAACAAGGCATTTCTCCCCCTCCCCACGGGGGTTTGGTCAGAGGAGGCCAAGTAGGGTCGGGACCTTCACCGTGGCCCAGTGGTAACAAGGTCACCCTCCCCCCCAGTCCCCCGACCCGGGACTCCAGGTGGGGAGAGTTCACAAAGCACCTGTATCCCTCCCAGCCGGGGAGATTTCGGCGCGGGCTCGGTGGGGAGCCAGAACTCCTACCCACCCCCCGGTGGGAATGGGAAGCACCCACCTCGGGTGTCAAGAAAGGCTGAGTGGAAAACCAGCATTTCCATCTCTACCTGGCAACAGTAAGGCAGCCCCCCACTCCCCCTGCCAGAGTGGTGTGAGAGAAAGCCAGCTGAAACAGAAGGTTTAAATAAGATCCAAAATCGCATACGTAATATGAGAACGTCCAGGTTTCGGCTGGAAATCACTCATCAGACCAAGAACCAGAAAGACCTCAAACAGAATGGAAAAAGGCAATAAATAGATACCAACCCCGAGATGACAAGAGATGTTAGCTTATCTGGCGAAGATCACCAAGCACCCATGAGAGAAAGGCTTTGGCAAGCAGTTATGAATGTGCTCAGAGCAATCGAAAAAATAGAAAGTCTCAGCAAAGAACTAGGAGATAGAAAAGTGGAAGAATCTGTAAACTGGAAGACAGAACGATAGCAATCACCTGATATGGACACCTGAGGGACAACAGGCTGGGGGTGGGGAACGGACAGAGCCCCAGTGACCCGCGGGATTGTGGGATCAGATCTTTGTTACATCGGAGTCTTAGAAGGGGAAGAGAAAGAGGGGGGAGCTAAAATAATAACCAAAAGCTTCCCAAATCTGGCAAGAAACATAAACTATAGCTTCAAGAAGGTGAGCACGTTCCAAATACGATCAGTCTGAATAAATGCACACCAGGACACGTCATAGTCAAAAGTCTGGACACTAAAGACCAAGAAAAACTTCTCAAAAGCAGCAGGAGGAAAGGGACGTCCTACCTACAGGGGAAAAAATAGGAAGAATAGCACAGAGGCTATTATATTATAGCAGACTCCTCACTAGAAATCACAAAGGCCTGGGGCTCCTGGGGGACTCAGTCAGCTAAGCATTCAAGTCTTGATTTTGGCTCCGATTATGATCTCATGGCTCACGAGTTTGAGCCCTGTGTTGGGTTCTGCACTGAGCGTGGAGTCTGCTTGGGATTCTCTCTCACTCTGTCTGCCTCTCTCCCATTCTCTCTCTCTAAAGAGGAAAGAAAGAAAGAAAGAAAGAAAGAAAGAAAGAAAGAAAGAAGAAAAAAGAGAAAAAAAAAAAGAAAGAAATCACAAAGGCCAGAAGGAAGTGGCAGGATATTTAACAAGGGCTGAAAGGAAAAATTCAGAATTCTATGTGCAGAGAAAAGATTCCCGAAATGAAAGGAAACCAACACATTATCAGACAACGGAAAGCTAAGAGGAAGTTTTGTCAGTCGACCTGTCCTAAAATAATTGCTAGAGGAAATTTTCTAGACAGAAAGGAAGCAATGAAATGAGAAGCCTTGGAATATTGAGAAAGCAAGCAAAAGTATGGGAAAATACAATGGGTTTTTCTTCTCCTCTTCAGTTTTCTAAATTATGTTTGACATTGGCCGATGTGTTTCCAAATATATGTAGAAGAAATATTTAAGACAACGATAAATGGGAGAGTAAAGGAACCTGAAGGGAGGTATGATGTCTACATTTCACTCTGGTAAAATCATCTCGATAGACTGTGATAAGCTTTGTGTCTATAACACAATAATATCTAAAGCAACTTCTAAAATAGTTCTACAGAGCAATATCTTAAAAAACATGACAGACAAATGAAAATGGAAGTCTAAAGACTACTCAAGTAACTCACAGGATGACACGGGGGAAAATGGAAACAAACAAAAAGGGAATAAATATAATACAAAAGCCAAAGGCAGATTGAAGCCCTAACATGTCTGTCAATAATGAAATGTAAATGGTCATTTACCACGTGAAGACAACTAAATGACAGAAGTTAGCAATTAAGAGACGGGAGTTAGCATAGTGGATTTTTACACTGACCCAACTGTATTCTGTCCACAAGAAACTCACTTACAATGGTGTAGGCAGGTTACAATCAAAAGAGTAGAGAAAGATACATCACATAAATATCAATTAAAGGAAAGCAGTGGCTACATTAATGTCAGACGGCGTAGATTTCATAGTGAAGCAAATTACCAGAGATACAGATTGTATGATGAAGAATGGACAGATCTACCAACAAGACGCACCGATTCTGAATGTGCATCAAAGAACAAAGCCGCAAATTTTGTGGAAGAAAAACGGGTAGGCTTGAGAGGAGAAATAGATCACTCTACATTTGTACTTGGAGACTTCAACGTGCCTCTCCCAATGTTTGAAAGAATAGCTAGACAGAATATCACCAAAGACACAGATCTCAACGACACTGTTGACCAACAGGACCTACACAACACTCGTAGAACACCCTACCCCACAATAGCAGGACACATATTCTCTTAGCTTCCAGGAAATCTACACCAAGATAGACCATATCCTGGGCCATAACACAGACCTCAAAATAATTAAAAGAATTGAGACCATACAGTATGTTCCCTAATCACAACAGAAGCCAACTAGAAATTAATGACAAAAAGCTAACAGGAAAATCTCCAGACACTGGGAAATGAGACAACATGCTTCCAAATAATCCATGGGTCAAAGAAGAAGTCTCAAGGGAAGTAAAAAAAAAAAAAAAAAAATACACAGAGCTGAATTAAAGTAAACATATGACATATCAAAATGTGTGAGACGCAGATAAAGCAGTACCGAGAAGGAAATTTATAGCATGGGATGCATACGTTAGCAAAGAGGAAACACCTCAAATCAACAATCCAGGGTTCCACCTCAAGATGCTGTAAGAGGAAGAGAAAAATAAACCCAAAGGAAATAGAGATAAGGAAATAATAAAGAGTGGAAATCAGAAGATAGAAGAAAAAAAAAAAATAGAAGCAGAGAAAAATCCACAACACAAAGAGTTGGTTCTTTGAAAGATAAGACCAACAAATGCAGCAAGACTGACAAATGACAGAGAGAAATATACAAATTGCCATGTCACTCCAGATCCTTCCTCTAAGGGTGAATGAGGGAAATCTATGAGCAACCGTGTACACATAACATTTGGCACATTAGATGAAGTGGGTCACCTTCTCCGAAAACTCACACTAATCACAAATCACTCGATATGAAACAGATCATTGGAACAGCCCTACAACTATTAAGAAAACTGAATTCATTATTTTATAACTCCTAGAAAAAGAAGTCTCCAGGTCGGGATGGTTTTACTGACAGATTCTGCCAAATGCTTAAAGAAGAATTAACGTTAATTCTACACTGTCTCTTCCAGAAAATAGAAGGAGGAACACTTTCCAAATTCATTTTATGAAGTTAGTATTATCCTGATATCAGAACAAGATAATGACAGGACAATAAAAAAAATTTACAGACCAATATCCCTCATGAATTTAGATACAAACATCCTTAACAAAATAGTAGTAAGTAGAATTTAGCAATGCACAGAAATAATTATATACCATGACCACACAGGGTTTATTCCGGGAATGAAATCTGGTTCAATGTTTCAAAACCAATCGATGTACTTATTAATGAACTAAAGAAGAAAAAAAAAATGATATGATCATATCAACTGAAAGGTCAGGTTCAGGGCCAAATCTGTTCTGACCATTTTTATTCAACATTGTGCTGGAGGGTCTAGTCAGTAATAAAAAGCAAGAAAAGGAAATAAAGGGCATTACAGATCAGAAAGGAAGAAATACTGTCCCTAATCACAGATGACATAATTTCCTACGTAGAAAATTCCAAGGAATCTCCAAAAAACTCCTGGCACTAATAAGTGCGTTGAGCAGTACCTCAGGATATAGGATGAATATACAGAAGTCAAATTTTTCTATATACTAGCAATGAACGTGTGGACACCAAAATTAAAAATACAGTGCCATATATCATCACTCAAACATGCAGTACTTAGGTATAAACTTAATGGAGCATGTATACGATGAAATTTAGACAATGCTGATGAGAGAAACTAAAGAACTAAGTAAATGGAGAGACATACATTGTTCCTGGATCGGAAGATACAACGAGGTAGTGATGTGTCGATGTGTCCAAACAGGTATACGTGTTTAATGCAATTTCTATTAAAGTCCCAGCAAGATATAGACAATATAGAGATATAAAGAGTATTCCAAAATCTATATGGGAAGGCAAAGAAACTAGACTAGCTAAAACAATGTTGAAAAGGAAGAATAAAGGGGGGAGAATCGACATACCCAGTTTGATTTCTTCTACGGCTACAGTAATCAAAACTGTTCTATTGACAAAGGAAGAGACACGTAGACCGATGGGATGGAATAAAAAGCCTAGAGGTAGAACCACATGAATACGCCCAACTGACTTTTGATAAAGGTGCAAAAGTAATTCAATAGAGGAGAGATAGCCATGTCTACAAATGGCGCTGAAGCAATTGAACACCCATCGCCTAAAAAGTAAATACATAAGTAAATCTCAACCTCAGTTCCACACCCATTAAGAAATTCAGTCAAAACGGATCACAAACTTAAGCGTAAAATGTAAAACTTTCGGAAAAAGAAAGCATGGGAGAAAATCTGTGGGAACGACGTAAAATCTGGGACTAGGTGAGGTGTTTTCAGAGGTGATGTCCCCGACATTATTCCGGAAAGGAGACATTCGTGAATTTGAGTCATTAATATTTAAAAATTTTGCTCTGAGAAAAATCCTGTTAAAAACATGGAAATACAAGCTACAAACTGGGAAGAAATATTTGCAAACCCCATATCCAACAAAGGACCAGTCTCTGGAATACATCAAGAGCTCTCAAAGAGCAAAACTCAACAGCAAAAAAAGCCTCCCGTTTAAATAGAAAATGGACAAAAGACACGAAGAGACATTTCATCAAAGAAAATATACAGAAAACAAATAGGCTCATGAGAAAGATGGTCAACACCCTTAGCCATTAGGGAAATGCGAGTGAAAGCCATAGTGGGAGGGGCTCCTAGGTGGCTCAGTCGATTAAGCATCCAACTTTGGCTCAGGTCTCACGATCTCACGGTTTGTGAGTTCGAGCCCTGCCCACGGGGCTCTGTGCTGTCAGCACGGAGCCTGCTTTGGATGTCCTCTCTCTCTGTCTCTCTCTCTCTGCCCCTCCTCTGCTCATGCTCTTTCTGTCTCAAAAACAAGTAAACATTTAAATAAATAAATAAATAAATAAATAAATAAATAAATAAAACCACAGTGGGATGGCGCGGTACACGCCTATCAAAATGGCTAAAATAAAAAACAGTGACAACACCAAATGCTGGTGAGGATGTGTGGAAACTAGGGAATGTAAAATGGTACCGCCAGTCTGGAAAATAATTCGGCAGTTTTTTAAAAAATTAAGTGTTCAGCTACTATAGGTGCCCCCCAGCAATTGTCTTCCTGGGTACGTATCCCAGAGAAATGAAGATTCATGTTCACACAACAACCCATACACTAATGTTTATAGCACCTTTATTCTTAATGGCCCAAATCGGAATAACCCAGATGTTCTGGAGTATTCACTGAGCATGGTCATGGTCCGTCTGTGTGGAGGACCTTTATCCGACTGGGGGGCTCCTTTCTGTTCCTAGTTTGCTAAACTTTTTTTTTTTTTTTTTTATCACGAATAGATATTGAATTTGTCAAATGCTTCTTCTGTATCTATTGAGATGATTATATATAATTTGTGTCCTGTGGTGAATTGCATCGATTAATTTTTAAATGTTAAACTTGCATTTCATTTCCATGATAACTCCAACTTGGCCATGATGTATTATCCTTTTGATACATGGCTGGATTTCATCAGACAGTATCTTGTTAACGATTTTTGTGTCTATATTCATGAGGGATATGAAGCCGCAATTTCCTTTTCTCTTAGCGTCTCTGTCTGGTTTTGGCACGAGAGCAATGCTGGCCTTTGAAAACGGCTTGAGAAGCATTCCCTTCTCCTCGGCTTTCTGAAAGAGTTTGTGTAAAATCGGGTATCCCTCTTATCTTAGGTGTTTGATCTGATTCGCTTATTAATCTTCCGATCTTCCCTCTAACTAACCGTCAATCCCGCTACCAATACAGTAGGTCCTTAGCACACGTGGGATGAACGGATGCGCTGCTTCTGGATCAACGGTCACACATTCGAATGGCTTCGAGGCGGAACCAGTAAACTAAGTAGGTGAATCGGCCGAGTCCGTAATAGGGAGCGGTGGGGCCTGTGGCTAACGGGTAAAGCCTTCGGATTCAAAGTGTTGAAAATACTTACTTGTGGATCTCGCCTGCAGACCTGTGGTTTGCAACCCCTATCGGCAGTTCTAATTCCCGTTTTGCGAAGACCCAGAGAAGATGAGAGAGAGAGTTCTGCGAGCCCTCTCTTACTCAGAGATGAAAACTGTGTACACGCGGCTGTTTGTTGCTTTCTTTGCGCTGGGCCGCCTGTTTCTCTGCCTCCCCGCTCCCGGGTCTCTCACGCTTACGACCCTGAGGTTGCGAGCTCCTGGTAAAGCCTTAGCTTTCAAACGGAAGGCAGGGGGCATGGTGGCATTATGCAGCCAGGCAAAGCGGCAGCTGCCTCTGCAAAGGTCGGGCAGGTGGGAAATGCCACCGTTTGCCCTTTCCAGCCCAGGCCCGGGTGGGAGCCTTGCCGGCAACACACGGTATTCGGTATTCGGGCAGCGTTTTGTGGCTAGTGGGCCGGAAGCGCGCAGGAGTTGAAATTCTCTCTCTGGGTTGTCCTGGAACTTTTGTTCATACCCCCAGGTACCCGGGGAGCGGATTCACTGAGCCAAGCTCCCGGAACTTGCAATCACGTGTCCCAGACTTCTCAAGCCACTCTCCCTGCCTCTCCCTCTTCTGAGTTGCGTTCACGGGCAGGGTCACTCGGCAAAACTTCGGACAGTGCGTGTCCGTGCTGGGTGTTCAGGGAATAAGCTGGACACAGCCGGGCCCCTGAAGTCCCAGGACCGTGTCCCGTCACCGTAATGGCTGGAAACTTTCAAAGAAAGACACAACAGGCTCCCACTGTGCTTCCCGAGGCAAGGCCATGTATTGAACATTTTAAAAAATCTTTCCGTTCAAAATTGTCAAAATAAAAAGCAAAGGCTTGTCTTCTGAAGGGTTAAGCGTCCACACGGGAGAAAATTGCTCATGTGGAACTAATTCTTTTCCAAACAGGCTTCGTCCCTGAGGGGTTACCGGGTGGGGTTTTTAGGGAGTTGAAATGTTCTGTTACGGCACAGCGGGGGTCGCGCTGGCGGTATGGACCCTCACTTGGGTCTCGGTGGTGACTTCAGGGTTTAAAACAATTGTTTTGAGGGGCGCCTGGGTGGCGCAGTCGGTTAAGCGTCCGACTTCAGCCAGGTCACGATCTCGCGGTCCGTGAGTTCGAGCCCCGTGTCAGGCTCTGTGCTGACGGCTCAGAGCCTGGAGCCTGTTTCTGATTCTGTGTCTCCCTCTCTCTCTGCCCCTCCCCCGTTCATGCTCTGTCTCTCTCTGTCCCAAAAATAAATAAACGTTAAAAAAAAATTAAAAAAAAAAAACAGTTGTTTTGATCAGCTCTGAAGTCTTACGAATTCTGAACAACTCCGAACGACAAATAAATTCTCACTTGTGCCTCTAAAGTAGAGGTCATCTCTTTACGGGCTGTTTTATTTTTCTATTAAAGTTTCAGAAATGTATTTTGAATTTTCCCTGGCTCAGAATGAAGTCATAAGACCTCCGAATTGCCAACAGACGCTCTCTTGCTAGAACGTGAGCGTGTGGGGAAGTTTTATTCAAGTGATTTTCGTGTGTGGAAGAAGATGAGGCACGTATAAAACCTGCCACGAAAAATCTCGGGGGGATTGTCTCAGATTCGATTTCGGGGTTCGGTCTCGCGTAGATAATGACGGTCTTTAACGTACACACGTATTTGCCCTCTTTTTCCGCTTGGGCTTATTTTTTGTTTGTTTGGCCTGTGTCCCCACCGTGACTCTAATATTGCCGAAACTTGAACCTGGAAAACTGGCGCTTGAGATTAGGCATAAAATTATAAGACTGTATACCTCCAAATGTTTTTCATGCACTTTGGCTGAAACTGAGTCTTCAGCTCCAATGTTCCCTTGTGCCAATAATGAGCATGTGCTGGGACTCATGCAGGTTGTTGAGGGTGCTTGCCAAACGTACTTCTAAAGCTAACCCCACTAGGGGAAAAAAAAAAGAAACAGCATTACAGCACGTTGGCTCGAAAGCAGGTTACCCAATGGTTGGCCCCCGAATGTTTCTCATTAAGGATCTTCCCCAAGGACAGGCCTGGGACTTGTTTATTCATTAAATCTTCAGTCCCTAGCTCAGGGCCCGACGGTGTGAGGTGCTCAGTAGATACCGGCTAAATGGATTCTTTGAAAACGTTTGACACCAACAGGTGCGTGAAGAGGATGGGTCCCCAGGAGTACGATCCACGCCTCAAGGTAAAGGATGCTATTCCGCCTTTCGTCTTCAACACGAACTATTAGGACTCTGAGCAGATGGTGCCCTGACATCTTGGAGGGAGGGAGGGAGGGAGTCCAGAGAGGGGAGGAAGAGAGTTTAATGCTGCCAAGTTCCTGGGTGGGGCCTGTCCCTCCCGCAGAACTTGTTGGGGGTGATTGACTCCCAGGAGAAATTTTGGGGGAATGCTGAGGAACAGGGAACTTGCCCTTTGGGGGGCCTGGGCTGTGGGGTGGAGGCCATCTTGGAGGTCAGCGCAGAGAGGTTTTGCTGGTGGCCTCTGTCTGGACCGACCTCCGTCTTTCCTCGGTGCTCCCTCTCTGGGAAGACTATGCTGCCCCCGTCTGGGTTACCTGTCTCCTCTCTTCCGTGCCTCCATCTGCCGCGAACAAATCACGTGGTATTGGAATCCTGTTTCCTTCCCAGCCCGTGAGCTCCGTTGAGAGGGACCATGTCTTTGCGCCTCTGTGATCAACGCAGTGTTCTTAGGTTCCCCCCTGCTCTTTCAAGGTTCTTGCAAAGATATTGTATTTTCTCTCCCCCGACGCCTACTTCCAGCTGCTTTTGAGATTTTTCTTTGTTACTGTTGGCCGTTCTGACAGGTGTGAGGTGGTATCTCGTTGTGGTTTTGATTTGTATTTCCCTGATGATGAACGATGTTGAGCATCTTTTCACGTGTCTGTTGGCCATCTGGTTGTCTTTGTTGGAAAAGTGTCTATTCGTGCCTTTTGCCCATTTCTTCACTGGATTATTTGGTTTTTGGGTGTTGGGTTTGATAAGTTCTTTATAGATTCGGAAACTAACCCTTTATCCAATATGTCATTTGTAAATATCTTCTCCCATTCCGTCGGTTGCCTTTTAGTTTTGGTGGATTATTTCCTTCACAGTGCAAAAGCATTTTATCTTGATGAGGTCCCAGTAGTTCATTTTTGCTTTTATTTCCCTTGCCCCTGGAGACGTGTCAAGTAAGAAGTTGTTGCAGCCAAGGTCAAAGAGGTTGCTGCCTGTTTTCTCCTCTAAGGAGGGCACTTCTTGGGATGAGCACTGGGTGTTTTATGTAAGAGATGAATCACTGGGTTCTACTCCTGAAACCAACACTACACTGTGTATTAGCTCACTTGAATTTAAATAAATTAATTTAAAAAAAGATTTTTCTTTGTGTTTGTTTTTCAACAGTTTGACTATTCTGTGCTTAGAATATGGTTTTCTTGGTGTTTATCCTGTTGGGGGTAAATTGAACTTCTCAAAAACATGGGTTGACATCTTTTCTTGTTTGGGGCAAATTCTTGGCCACAATCTGAGTACTGTTTTTTCTCCTCCCTTTTTTTCTGGAGCTACAATTACATGTATGTTAGACCTTTTCTAAAAAAATTATTTTCTTTTATTTATTTTATTTTAGAGAGAGAGAGAGAGAGGGCAAGCAGGGGGGAGGCAGAGAGAGAGGGAGAGAGAGAATCTCAAGCAGGCTCTATGCTCAGTGCAGAGTCCAACATGGGGCTTGATCCCAAGACCCCGCGATCATGACCTGAGCCAAGATCAAGAGTCGAATGCTCAACCCACAGAGTCACCCAGGCGCCTCTGTATGTTAGACCCTTTGACTACATCACATAGGTCTTTTATTCTTTGTATTTTTAAAAATCTATTTTTTTCTTTCTACATTTTAGTTTACATATTTTTTTACTGACTTGATTTCCGCTCACTTTTCTTGTGTCATGCTGTGCCTAATCTGTTGTTAAAACTTTCCATTGAGTACTTAATTTCTCGCTTTGAGAAGGTCAGTTTGGTTATTTGGTTCTTTCTCTTTAAAGATTCCAATTTTTTAAATGTTTATTTATCTCTGAGAGAGAGAGAAAGACAGAGTATGAGCAGAGGAGGGGTAGAGAGAGACAGAGACACACAATCTGAAGCAAGCTCTAGGCTCTGAGCTGTCAGCACAGAGCCTGATGCGGGGCCCAAACCCCCAAACTGAAAGATCATGACTTGAGCTTAAGTGGAACACTTAACTGAGCCACCCAGCTGCCACAGATTCCAATTTATTATTATTATTATTATTATCTTGCTGTTGAAAATCTACCTTTCATTATTTTGCATGCATGTTTCTTTTTTTATTAATTTTAAAAAAATATTTATTACTTATTTTTGAGAAAGAGAGGGAGAGATAGAGAGCGCAAGCAGGGGAGGGGCAGAGAGAGAGGGAGACACAGAGTCTGAAGCAGGCTCCAGGCTCCGAGCTGTCATCACAGAGCCCGACGCAGGGCTTGAACTCTCAAACCATGAGGTCGTGACCTGAGCTGAATTCGGCTGCTTAACTGACTGAGCTACCCGGGAACCCCTCATACATGTTTCTTTATTTCCTTTGACATTATTATTTCAAAGCCCTGTTGGCTAAGTTCAAGGTCTGCATCAAGTGTGGCTATACATCCTTTGCCTGTGTTTTCTCTCCATTATTTGTCATGTTTTCTTCACTTATCTCATGTCTTGTAATTTCAACTGAATGCTGGACATCGTGCATGGAAATCAAGGGGGCTCCCTTCCCAAAAATATTCCTGCTTGACTGAAAGCAAAACTGTTCCTGTTAGACAAATACTATGAGGGACTTTGCACCCAAATCCAACCA
Organism: Leopardus geoffroyi; assembly: GCF_018350155.1. Lineage (NCBI taxonomy): Eukaryota > Metazoa > Chordata > Mammalia > Carnivora > Felidae > Leopardus > Leopardus geoffroyi. Next base: position 138,460,603 of record NC_059341.1, read on the forward strand.
GAAATTGAGCAGGGAAGGGGCTGGGTTGTAGTTTTAGTCATGGCCAGTGTGTCTCTGGGTGTCCCCATTCCCAGAGCATATCCTCCTGAGCTTTTGATCGAGAACCTGGTGAGACCTTGTCTCTGTGGCCCTGAAAGCCTTCGGGAGAGTCAGCTCTGCCCTGCAGGGGCTCCAGCCCAGCTCTCCCACTTCCTGCCAGGTGGCTTTGACATCTGGCAAATGTGTGGAGCAGGGGGTCAGAGAGTGTGTTTGAGGCAGGCTTCTCCCCGGCTGGTCTGTTGTGCCCTAAGCCCTGCTCTGCCTTCCAGCTTTCCCCTTGACTCCCTAGATCCCTGCACAGCTTGAGAACTCAGCAAACGCACCACCAGGAGGAACGATCGGTGCACCTGAACTCTCTCAAGCTTCCTCACCCGGGTTTCCACGTGACCACTGGAATATTTGCTGGTTTCTCTTCTCCCCTGGCAGAAGCTCCTGGCCAGAAACAGCTCGATCCTTGGTCCTCAAGAAAAAAACAGTGGCTGGAGACTGTCAGCTCTCCTCAACATCTCATTTCTTCTGCAGCCCTACCAAGCCCTTTAAAAAGATGCTTTCTCTCTCTCAAAATAAATAAACTTAAAAAAAGGGGGGTGTCTGTGGGGTGCCTGGGTGGCTCAGTCGGTTGAGCTTCTGACTTAGGCTCAGGTCATGATCTCTTGGTTTGTGAGTTCTCTCGAGCCTGCTTCGGATTCTGTGTCTCCCTCTCTCTGACCCTCCCGCACTTGTGCTCTGTCTCTCTCTGTCTCTCAAAAATAAAAATAAATATACAAAAAAATTAATAAAAAAATAATAAAAAGGGGCGAGGGGGTGTGCCTGGATGGCTCAGTTGGTTGAACGTCTGACTCTTGATTTCATTGGGATCAAGCCCAGCCTGCTTGGGAGTCTCTCTCTCTCTCTCTTGCTCAAAATAAATAAATCAAGTTTCAAAACAAGATGATTTTTGCCATTTATCCGGGTTTTTCTAATTGCTGCTATAGGAACATTGGCCTGTGATGACCTACTGCTTACTCCATTTTTTTTTAAGTTTATTTATTTTGAGAGAGAGGGAGCAGGCAAGAGTGTGGGGGAGGGGCAGAGAGAGAGGGAGAGAGAGAGAGAGAGAATCCCAAGCAGGCTCCGTATCCTCACTGCAGAGCCTGATGTAGGGCCTGAACCCACAAACTGTGAGATCATGACCTGAGCTGAAACCAAGAACCAGACGCTTAACTGACCGAGCCACCCAGGTGTCCCGTAACTTACTCCAATTTTTGAAAAGCAGAAAAAGAATGTCTCCTACATAGTTTAATCCACATATTTGCTTCAAAAAATCATGCTTAAGTGAAAAAAAGCCCTAAATATATAGTTGCATCTTTGCCATGATTCCAACTGCAAGAATCCCCCACACGAATGAACAGAAACTGGAAAGGAACATGCGAAAAATGAGCCTAATGGGCTGGGGTGGGGGGTGTGTCCATTTTCCTCGGCGCTTTTGATTTCCTTTCATAGAATTAACATGTGGTTTATCGAAAAATTTTTTAAATATTGTTTTAGGGGCGCCTGGGTGGCTCAGTCAGTTGAGCGTCCGACTTCGGCTCAGGTCATGATCTCACCATCCGTGAGTTCGAGCCCCGCGTCGGGCTCTGTGCTGACCGCTCGGAGCCTGGAGCCTGTTTCGGATTCTGTGTCTCCCTCTCTCTCTGACCCTCCCCCGTTCATGCTCTGTCTCTCTCTGTCCCAAAAATAAATAAACATTAAAAAAAAAAAAAGCTGGGGAGAATTGACCACACTGACCCATCGGAGTCTCCTGTCCATTCTCTGGTGTTTTCATGGCTGGAGCTCTGGACTTGGAGCCAGGAAAGCCACGAAGGGGGAGCACCTGGCTTGGCACCTTGCTGGTGGCATGACACCTCGTAAGCCCCTGGTCCTGCTGAGCCTCTGTTTCTCTACCTAGACATTGGGCACAGTGTTCCTATCTCACAGGAGCGTTTGAGGACTCAGAGCCATGCTGTGTGCCGCTTGCCAGAGCTTGGCCAACTCTGCCTTTGAGCCATGGGGTTGGCAGGCGTGAGCGGATGGCAGCTACGGAGGCTCAGGTCACCGGTAGAGGGACACGTGCTCGACCAGGGCAAGGGGGGGCCGATCTGATTAGACGCATTCGCCAGTTAGGGCCATCCGTTCATTCTCCACGTTTCCACGGGACGCTAAATGTGGGTGGACACAAGCCTGAGCTGGAGTCTGAGATGGACGAGAGGCAGTTCTGCCCCGTGGTCAGAGAGATGGGGGAATGGTCGATGCCAGCACGGCTGTGAGACTCGGGGGAGCAGGACCACGGGGACCCAGAAGAGGGCCGGTGGGAGAGGACACGTGCATCCCAACCTGCGCCCCCCCCCCCAGACCACCCGACTGTGCCCGGCGTCAACCCCGAGATCCCAGAGGGAGTGAAAGGTGTTTGGTGGTCTGAAACACGAGGGCACGTAAAATGTGGCCATAAACGAAGTCAGCCTCGTAAACTGTGAAATCCCAAGCGCAGGCCGACTCTCTCCACGTCAGAGTAAACACTGCACATTTTCTAGGAAGACCGAAGCTAAAACCACACAAAAGGTCGGAGCCCGTTCTGTGGCGAGATACAAGCCCCTGTGTCTGATGTGCCTCCCAGATCGAGAAGCTTCTGTTCGTGGTCAGGGCGGGTGGGCAGGGGCGGTGCTGGGGTGCCCCACCCCAGTCATCAGACGGCTCCTGAGGAGTCTGGGAACACTTGGGGGGGGGGTTGCGGGGAATGGAGTTGCCAGGAGGGAAAGGGTTTCCCAGGTGAGGGAAACACAGCCACAGGTGAAGGAAGGATATTTCGGGTCCAAATGGAAGTCCCATCCGCCCCCTCGCCGTGTCAGCTCCAGGGAGGCAGGGTTTTGTCTGTTTGGTTCCCTTCTGCGCCTAAAACAGTGCCCGGACATAGTGGTCGTTCAAGAAAATGCTTGTTGCATGAATGGGTGAACAATCGATTCGCTGAGGACGCAGACAGAAGGGGTTAAAGAGAACGGGCAGGGCAGAGCGTCCCAGGGGCCTCATGTGACAGTCTGAGGCCTGGACATAGTCCCGCAGACAGCAGGGAGCCAGCAGGGATGCTCTCGGTATTGCCCAACTGCCCCAGGCGCCTGGGGCGGGGGTGGGGGCGGCCGTGGGGCTGCTGCACCCTGAGCACTGCCACGGCCACGGCCACAGCCACAGCCACAAACACGGCAGCCCTCCAGGACAGCCCAGGGGCTCGGCCGACGCCTTGTGTGCGTGCGGGGCTCCTCCTGGCCACACCACCAAGTGGCCACGCGGCAAGAAGGAGCGGGAAACAAACGGCAGCAAAGCCAAGCGGCTGGAACGAAGGTGAAGGGCAAGCCAGGCTCCGCAGACAAATGCAAACCCAGGAGAGGAGGCTGCCCTGGGCAGAGAGCACACCGGGGTGCAGAGGGACAACGGTGCCCCCGTGCCTACCTCTGCAAAATGGCAACTTCCCAGCCCGCGGGGTTCTAGGTGATGAGCCAAAGTGTGGCACAGCGCTGGCCCTTGGTCAGGGCTCACACCAGGATATGGGGCACCTGAGCGGCTCAGTCGGTTAAGCATGTGACCCTCTCTTTTTTTTTTTTTTTAAGAGAGAGAGAACGTGCACACATGAGTGGGGAGGGGCAGAGAGAGAGAGAGAGAGAGAGAGAGAGAGAGAGAGAATCTCAAGCGGACTCCGTGCTCAGCACAAGCCCGACTCAGGGCTCAATCCCATGACCCTGGGATCCTGACCTCAGCTGAAATCAAGAGTTGGACGCTCAACCAACTGAGCCACCCAGGGGCCCCAGGCATCTGACTCCTGATTTCAGCTCAGGTCACGATCTCATAGTTGTGGGACTGAGCCCCGTGTCAGAGCGTGGAGCCTGCTTAAATTCTCTCTCTCCCAGATATTTGCAAATGACCTATCGGACAAAGGGCTAATATCAAAAATCCATAAAGAACTCACCAAACCGAACACCTAAAAAACAAATAATCCGGTGAAGAAACGGGCAGAAGACATGAACAGACACTTTTCCAAAGAAGACATCCAGATGGCCAACAGACACATGAAAAGATGCTCAACGTCACTCATCAGCAGGGAAATGCAAATCAAAACCACAATGAGATACCGCCTCACTCCTATGGAATGGCTGAAATGAACAACTCAGGCAACAACAGATGTCGGCGAGGATGCGGAGAAAGGGGAACCCTCTTGCACTGTTGGTGGGAATGCAAGCTGGTGCAGCCACTCTGGAAAACAGCAGGGAGGTTCCTCAAAAACTTAAAAATAGAACTGCCCTACGACCCAGCAATTGCACTCCTGGGAATGTATCCAAAGGATACAGGAGTGCTGATTCATAGGGCCACATATGACCCCAATGTTTATATCGGCGCTATCAACAATAGCCGAAGGATGGACAGAGCCCAAATGTCCATCGACTGACGAATGGGCAAAGGAGATGTGGTTTCTATATACAATGGAATACTACTCGGTGATGAAAAAGAATGAAGTCTTACCATTTGCAACCACGTGGATGGAACCGGAGTGTATTATGCTAAGCGAAACAAGTCAGAGAAAGACAGTTATTGCGTGGTTTCACTCACACGGGGAATTTGAGAAACATAACAGATGATCGTAGGCGGAGGGAAGGAAAAAAAGATAAAAACAGAGAGGGGGCCAAACCGTAAGAGACTCTCAGATACAGAGAGCAAACTGAGGGTCGATGGGGGCGGGGGGTTGGGGGGGGGGGACAATGGGTGACGGGCATGAAGGAGGGGACTTGTTGGCATGAGCACCGGGTGTCGTGTGTAAGAGATGATTCGCCGGGTTCCGCTCCTGAGGCCAAGACTATGCTGTATGTTAGCTAAGTTGAGACTAAAAAGAAATTCTTACTTTATATCCCCCCAAAAAGATTCTGTCTCTCTCTGTCTCCCTCTGCCCCACTCCTCTCTCTCTCTCTAAAAAACAAGGAAGAAAGAAAAAAAAGAAGACACTCCAGGATACAACTGAAAATGACCCTCCTGGGGTGGCCGAGGCATCTCTGCAAACCTTTGCCGTGTTTCCCGCCGCAGGTGCCCTGCCCTCCCCGTCTGCGTCCTCCTCCCAGCTCTGGTTTCGGGCCCTCCACGAGGCCCTTCAAGATCAGCTCTCCCCACACATCCTTCTCCTCCCCTACTTCTCCATCCCAGCCAACACTTAGCAGACAGGCCCCTGAGCTAAGCTCAGGTCTAGAAGCCCCCCCACACGTTGGTTACCCTATTTAACCCTCCCAACATCGGTAGGCGTGTGATGTCATTCCCTCTATTATAAAGAAGCCGCTGCAGCTCAGAGCCGGGAAGTGACCTGCCTCAGGTCGCCCATCCCCAGTGACGGGGAGGGGCAGCGTCCAAACAGAGGCCTGTGAAGACAGAGCTTGCTCTTGGCCATCAGGAGACCTTGCCGGGCGTGAGACCTGTGACAGTGGTCTCTAACGTTGTCCCTGGGTGCTCTCTGTGGACAGGGGGAGTCCTGATTATTCTCCACCGGGGTTAGCTTTCCATGTTCGCCTCCACCCAGGAGACCAGGAGCTGAGGTTCTTGAGAGCCAGGCCCGTGCCACTCTGGCCCAGATTCACCGCACTCTCCTCCTGTGTTTCCTCCTTTCCTCGCCCACCTGGCACGCTTCTGTGAGCAACGTCCGGCCCCGTGCTGGGGCTGCACGGCTCTCCCTGGTACTGGAATGGCCGGGGGTAGGTCTCCCCCAGACCACAAGCTCCTCGAGGGAGGTCCTGGCACAGGGCTGTGCTCAGCGTCTGCGGCGTGAATGAATCCGGTCCAACGTGGCTTGAGAGTGAAGCGGCCCTGGGGACTAGACCGAGTGTTGGTTTTGCTGTTGAGTCACTGCGGGATCCCAGGCAAGTCCCTTCGCCCATCTGCACCTCGGTTTTCTCATCTGCAGAATGGGGACAAGTTGCGGTCAAGAGAGATGAAGACCCTTGCCACGCTGAGTTGCGGGGTGGCCTGATGGGGGTCGGGAGGGATGATGGTGGGTCCCGAGCCAGCTCCGGTGTGCGCGCGCTCCTTGCTAAGCAAAGCGGACGCTTTGCAAGGCTCACAGCTGCACAGATTTAATCGTGAGTCAATACAAAAGATTGTTGAGTTCCTTTTAGAAAAACACTACCTACGGAGACTTTTGGCACTGAGCCTTTAGTTTGGCAAGTTTGCCCGGGTGGCAGAGACCCCAGTGGCTCCCCCCACCCCCCCTACACGCAGCTGGAGCCTGTGGGGAAACTTTGGGCCTTTAATTGGAACCATTTGTCCTTCCAGCAAATGGCAGGTGACTCGGCCAGCTTAGGGAGAGACGCTCATTGGAGCAGTATGTGCCCTTTGACTCATTCATCTGACTTCTGGGAATCCGTCCTAAAGAAATAACCCCAAAAATGAAAAGCCTCATGAACAAATAAACGGTCTTTGCAGTATTTCTTATATCAGCAGAGAAACTGGAATTAACTCAAACATCCAATAGGGGAATGAGTTGATGTCTCCCCCACTTGATGGCGTCTTGTTGCCCATCGAGAAGGAATGGCTAAGGGGGCTTCGTGGCCACACAGGGCACGTTTATGATAGACTGTAAATTAAAGACACCGGGTTCCAAGACTCCGTGCCCTGAGATGAGCTACGTAAACTATGCGTGTAAAATCCTGGCAACAGGCTCGGGGCACGTCTGCTTGTGTCAGGGCGTGGGATTATAGGAGATTTTTTCCCCCTCCATCTTCCTGATTTTCTGCAATGTGGTTGTTGTGAAAAGTATATTATAAACCTAAAAAGTCAAGGCAAAGAAACAATGGCTGGTCTTCCTGGGGTAGAGACTGAACTCCTGACTTTGTGAAAACAAGTTCTGCAGAACCACTGGTGTGGCTTATTTTAGATTTTTAAAAATGTGTATTATTTATTTGAGAGAGAGAGAGAGAGAGAGAGAGAGACAGACAGACAGAGAGACAGAGTGTGAGCAGGGGAGGTGCAGAGAGAGAGGGAGACACAGATTCCGAAACAGGCTCCAGGCTCCAAGCTGTCAGCACAGAGCCCGCCGTGGGCCTTGAACCCGTGAACTGTGAGATCATGACCTGAGCCGAAGTTGGACGCTTAACTGGCTGAGCCACCCAGGCACCCCTAGATTTTATTTTTCTTCAGTGAAAAAGTCATACGTGTAGAGAGTAAAAAAGTCATCAGTGCAGAAAGATCTAGGAATGCCACTGCCCTAATGAAATAGCATTTTTCTTCCAAAAATTTCTCCATATTCATATATATCATATAAAATATATACATTTTAACAAAGCCTAGTGTGTATATATATAATAGTATATATATAGTGTATGTGTATATATAGCATATGTATAGTATACGGTATATAAAATATACACTTTAACAAAGCCTACTGTATATATATTATATATATTCAACTTTAACTTATGCCTTCATTTGCATTTTATTAAAAAACAACCACCTCTGTTGTCGCGGTCTTCGTACAGAATTTTAAAAAGTTACGTGATATTCCATAGCAGGGATATGTCACGTCCTTACTTAACTATTGTCTCTCCTACACACTGGTGGTTATGTTTCCTTTTATGCTCATATTCCTATTATAAATCTCATGGCAATAAACAAAATTGCACGTGACTCACAGATAGCTGTACATATTGGATACGTAAAATCTTACAACTTTCCTTTATATGAGTGGCCACCACTTAGAAACCACGGTAGAAAACATATGCCATTCAGAATGTCAATAAAATATAGAAAGCACTGAGAGGTCGGCCCTTGTAAAAAATGCAAAATTTTAATAAGGGGTTCAGCTGTCAAGAGGGAGCCATGGCAGGATAGGATTCCCCAACGGTGCCCCCGACCTTCTGCCCATGGGCTGTTCTCAGCACACTAATATACCTCTCTCTCTCTCTGTCTCTTTGTCTCTCTCTGTCTCTGTCTCTGTCTCTGTCTCTCTTCAAGCTTGTTTGTGCTGAACTCAACCCAACAATCTCACGTACAAAGTCGTACATTCCTCCCACCGGTGGCAACCAAAGTCATGTTCAGATACCCCATCCAGACGCCCACCGGAAATTAGAACCACTCTTCTCTCTGCCCGCCATCCGTAAGGGAATGCCCGTTCCTCCTCTAATTCCGTAAACAATCCCAAGTATCAAGCAGGATTCTCAGTTGCCACCGACTCTAGTCGATGTAAATGGAGAGAAGTTCATTGGAAGGGTCCTGGGCGGCCCGTAGAACCATCGGCAATACCGCAGACCAAGCCTAGAAGCTGGGCTAGACCAGGCACATCTGGAGTAAAGCCAGGGCCACAGCCAAATTCAGGCCCGGAAATTTCACGTTTCTGCTGCTGCTGCTGCTGCTTCTAGCTACCCACCAAAGGGATTTGCCACCAGGCCTGCCTCTTTCCATTACCAGCTCCCACTACAAAGTCTGGGGTGGTTGTGTGTGGTCAGCTCCCCTCGGTCACAGGCCAGCACCCTGGTTTCGAGGGAGGCCGGCGTGGGAAAACTACAAGTTTAGACTCTGTAGTGGGAAGAAATCAGGGCCCCCTCAAGAGCTCTTCAGTGGAGAATCCCTCAAACAAGGGGAGAAAATGAGAGGTGCCCGTCAGAATCCCCACTCTGCAACTCAGACTAACAGGAAGTTTCGAGATCGCCATTCCACGGCAGTATCTCTGGCAAACAGCGAAAGGACCCGCAGGTCTGTCCTGGAGCAAACAAAAACCCAAACAAAAGGCAGTCTGAGTTTCCCCCACTGTCCTCAAGGCATCGGGGCAGTTTTTCCAGAATTTGTTCAGTTAGATTCTCTCTCTCTCTCTCTCTTTTTAAAGTAGGCGTCACCCCCAAAGTGAAGCCTTGAAGACGGGCCTTTAAAAAAGGGAATTAAGGGGCTCAGTCGGTTAAGGTTATGACTTCGGCTCAGGTCATGATCTCATGGAGACAAACATGGCTCCCAACGCGGGGCTTGAACTCACCACCCTGAGATCAAGACCTGAGTTGAGATGAAGAGACGGATGCTCAACCGAGTCCCCCAGGCGCCCCAGATTCTCTCATTTTTGTCAACACAATTACATTTGCTTCAGCATATAGTAGCTTTCCTGTCCCTTTAACCACATGAGCTCCGTGCTTTTAATCTCTTTGATTATCATCTGTCCCACTTGTGCTTAACTACTCTTGGGACGGCCCAAGCATCATGCCCGGTCTCCCAGAGACACAATCCCGTTGGCTTTTCTGTTTTCCAGGCTTCTGCTGGTGGCACGGGAGCTCCAGGCTCCAAAGCAGAGGGCAGCACTCCTCGAACTCTGTTTCACATAACAATAAATGAGGGTGGTTTTATTGGAATTTGCCCTGACAGTTCTTCCTTGGAGCCATAGAGTCCCAGGACAGCTGAGGTTCTAGAATGCCCTGGAATGTTGTACGCTCCCTCTCCTCCTTCCCTCCCTGTTTCTGATGCCCTGTACGATGTCCCAGACCACGATGCATAACACCTCTTCCTCACCCTTGTCTTTCTACCCGTCGTAGCATGCTAAAGCTGTGTAACAAAGTACCATAGACTGTGTGGGTTGCAAGACAGAAACTTATTCTCTGACGGTTCCGGAGACTGGAAGCCTCGGATTCAGATGTCAGCATGGTTGCTTTGTCCCGAGGCCTCTCTCCTTGGCTTGTAGACGGCTGTCCCCTTGTGTCTGCACATGGCCATCCCTAAGTGTGTGCCCGTGCATGCAAACGCATGCTAATCACTTTAAAAAAAAATTTTTTTTTTTTTTTTGAGATAGAGCATGAGCAAAGGAGAGGGGCAGAGAGAGAATCTCAAGCAGGCTCCACACTCAGCCAGAGCCCGACGTGGGGCTTGATCCCACAACCGGGAGATCATGACCTGAGCTGAAATCGAGAGTCAGACGCTCAACTAACTGAGCCACCCAGGCACCCCACCTTACTTCCTTTTTTAAAATCTTTGTTTTTTTTTTAATGTTTATTTATCTTGAGGGAGAGAGAGAGAGAGAGAGAGAGAGTGAGTGGGGAAGGGGCAGATACAGGGGGAGAGAGAATCCCAAGCAGGCTCTAGGCTCCGAGCTGTCAGCACAGAGCCCGATGCAGGGGCTTGAACTCATGAACCGTGAGATCATGACCTGAGCCGAAGTCGTAAGCTTAACTGACTGAGCCACCCAGGCGCCCCTTAATTCCCTTTTTTAAAGGCCTGTCTCCAGATACAGTCACAATCTGGGGGACTTCCACAGGTGGATTTTGGAGAAGCCTAATTCGGCACCCAGCTCCCACCGACCACCTGGCACTGTGCTGGGTGGGCACGTTGGGGTGATAAGACACACCCAAACTGCATCCTGGCCCAGCTGCTTGTCCGTATGAAGCCGGCAGCTTCCTCCAGGATCCTGTTTCATTCGCTGTGAAACAGGAGTCACAGACTTGGGGGCACGCCTTCCTTACGGCTGGCCGTGTAAGTGAAATTAGATAGAAGGCCCGAGACGTGTGTGGGTGCTGGACACGTGGAAATCTGCAACGTTAGGGTCACAAGGGAGACAGAAATATAAGAAGCACCGCCCCCCCCCCCCCCCCCCGCCCCGCACCCACCACCGCTGGGGATTTCCGTGGTCGTGGCCTTCCCTGATGACAGGAAGTTGTCGCTGGATGTGGGGCACCCAGCGTAGGCCTTTCACTGATGGCCGCTCCCCTGAGGACAAACATGTCGTTCTGGAGGGCCTTGATTCGGTGCCCTGGTGAGGGGGTGGGGTGGGGGGAGGCGGGGCGGGGTTAGGAGACAGATGTCTGCTGGGGGATCGGGGGAGCCCGGGGCTATACGGTTTTGTGTATAATTGTATATATCTGGCACAATTTGGAATCTCTAATTTTCTGCGGCCCCCTTGAGGGGACAGAATTCTCGGCCCGTGCGTCACTCTAGTCAGGCCACTGCCCCAGGACCTTCCTAGTGAGGAAGAGACCCTAGGATAGAGCGGGAAAGGGACCCAGAGGGGCCGGGAGGGGATCTAGGGGTAGAGGAGGTGGTTGGGCCACAGCACGGGTCGGCTCCTGAGCCACCGGAGGACGGCGCCCAGGGAGCCACACTGGGTGTCGGGGACTCGGCCACCTCCTGAGCTGCTGTCTCCTTGGCCGAGATATGCAAGGACAGCCTCCATCCCAGGGGGTGTTGCGAGGCCTTGCGACTCTGACGCTCACCACGCGCCACTGCCAGCTGCTGGCGGCCACCCTCCCCGCGGGTGCCCGGCAAGGGTTTTGCGCTCACCGAGGATGTGCACAGTCCCTGCCCTCAGGGAGCGCATGGGCCTGTGGCGGGAGCGAAAATCAACACGTCGACAAGGACGTCAAGGAGGACCAAGAGGGAAAAGGGTCGGGAAGGGGTTGGAATTGCAGGGTGGGGAGCACCCAGGCCCCCCCCCCCCCCCCCCGGGCGCTTGGGTTAGCACCACGGGCAGGAAGAGCCCTGGGCCAAGTAGCGTCCTGGCAGATTCCTGGAGGACAGAAGGAGCCGGCGGAGCACTGAGGCAGGAAGGCAGGGGTGCCTGGGTGTTGCAGGAGCCCGGAGCTAGGGATGCAGGGCTGGGTTGTGCCAGGAGGGGTGGGGGTGGGGGCAGGGCAGCCACAGCCTTCAGGGTGGGGAGCACAGGCAGGAACCCCAGGAGGCTTGTCCTCCAGAGTTTGGGCAGGCGTCACAGCCATTTGTTTTCTGACTTGGAGAAAAACAGCCCACATGTGCCAACAATGAGCTTTCAAACAAATGGAGAGCTGTTTGTTTGGGGGGGCGGGGCGGGGAGCAAGGAGCCTGTGCTGCTCCTCTGAGATCCGAGAAAGCTGGGCTGTCACAGTGGGACATGACAAGTGGCTTCCTGCTTGGAGCACAATCCAAGGAGGGGGGGTGTTGTCTTGCCCCAGCGCCCTCCCTCCCAACCCCCGCGGGGGGTTAGGTGGTGGGAGCCTCCCTGGTCCCTAATCCCCCCCGTGGAACCTCGCAGAAGACCAGTCCCATCTTTTGCCAACCACACGCTGCGTGCCGTTCATCAAGCTTCTTGACTCTTACATAGACACCCAGAACGAAAATGGTTAGAACTTCGTTCCGGAAGAACCACGTCTCCCCTGGTGAAATGGTGCACGTTCTTTGGTCAGAAAACAGGAGCTGTATCAGTGATCATAACTCGGTCAAGTTTAGGTATAGGGATTATACCACTCCAGGTTTCTGGCACAATTATTCCTTTGTGTCGCAACTGTTCCTGAAAAAAAAAAAAAATTAACAAAATTTTCACTAGTAAACACCATCTCCGATTTCTTTTCGTTCCCTTTAGATCTTCGAGCTACATGAATACAGTCTTTTCAGCATACAATTGCAGTGTGGACCTCTACGTTCACACTCAATTTTGCTTTTTGAGGTGTGTGTGTGTGTTTTTTTTTTTTTTTTTACATAATATTAGTCCACAAAGATCGTATTTCTTTTTTTTTTTTTTTTTTTTTTAACATTTATTTATTTTTGAGAGACAGAGCACAAAGGGGGGAAAGGCAGAGAGAGAACGAGACACAGAACCCAAAGCAGGCTCCAGGCTCTGAGCTGTCAGCACAGAGCCCGATGCGGGGCTCGAACTCACAAACCGTGAGTGAGATCATGACCTGAGCCGAAGTCGGACGCTCAGCCGACTGAGCCACCCAGGTGCCCCACAAAGATTGTATTTCTACTTAGGAATCCAATTCAGCCCTTTCAACAGCGGCACAATATTCCACTGAATCATGGAATGTTGGTATAATTGAATCTAATCATACCCACCATAAAAAATAGCCTATTGTTGGACACTGTATTTGTTTCTAGATTGTCCCCTGTAATAAACAATTGGGTCATTACAAAAATAAATGAGTAAAGGTTATGAAAGAAGTCACAAGAAAAGAAATACACATGGCTAATAAGCCTCTGAAACGTGTTCAAACTCTGTGGTGATACATCAGATGGTGATCGATGATACGGAGAAACAGCAAGACGCCCTTTCCTCTTGCCTGTGGAAGTAGCCCAAATTAAACAAAGATGTTACTCAATGCCGGAGGGTGGCGGACAGACCCGGGGCTTGGCCGCGTCTCTCTCTGGGGATGTGAATCAGTCCATTCCCGGGTGCGGCAATCACTCTTCAAGGGCATCCAGTTCTCTGCCGGGAGCTGAGCCTCGAACATGCGGGTTTCACCCCTCAACCCCCACTACCACCCCCCCCCCATTTGAAAGGACCTCCATGTCCAATCCCAGGGGAGTGGGGAAGCAAACGTGTGTGCAATTTTCATACTATTCACTCACTAGATGTGGAATGAAGATTTCCAATAAGACAGGGAAGACGGGGAAATGTTTGTTACAGCGTTCGGTGAAAAACAGAGCCTTGGTACGAGTCGCTCTCAGAGGAGCCCAGGACTGGGGCTCAGACTCCAAATCCTCCCATCTTGGCCAGTGACCTCACGTCTCTGAGCCTGGGTGTTCTCATCTGCAGAATGGGGGCGCTAACGACTATGGCTGTTGTATTAACAAAATAACGTGCAGGCGTGTGATATGCGGTGCTCCTCTGAACTGTAAACTCTCCCCAGGGACCCCTTCCTGTCTCGTGGCTTAAAAAAAAAAAACAAAACAGCAAAGCACAAACCTGTCTCCAGCTCAGATCTCCCCACCTACCCCTGTCCAACTGCCTGCCTCTTGCACGTACCTCAGACACCCCCACCGTCTGGTTAAGTGGACCAGATAACCTTCGAGAGCTGCCCAGGGCAGGAATCACTTAGCCCCAACCCACGGCTCATCTTTCGGGGGCCAATCCCAAGCCACCCTTTTGGGGAAGCATCTTTAGGCTGTGATTTCTCAAGCGAGCCCCCTCATGAGCGTTCTTACACTCTCTGCAAACCTCCCACTTACCAGGCATCTGGTGAGGGCACGAGGGTTTTTGGTTTTTCTTCTTTTTAACTGTTTTAAATCTAACATCCATTTATTTTTTTTATTTTTTTTTAATTTTTTTTTTTTTTTAACGTTTATTTGAGACAGAGAGAGACAGAGCATGAACGGGGGAGGGTCAGAGAGAGGGAGACACAGAATTGGAAACAGGCTCCAGGCTCTGAGCTGTCAGCACAGAGCCCGACGCGGGGCTCCAACTCACAGACCTCGAGATCGTGACCTGAGCCGAAGTTGGCCGCTTAACCAACTGAGCCACCCAGGCGCCCCTCTAACATGCATTTAGAAAAGGGCACATAGCATAAGTGAACAGCTTGATGAAATTTTCATAAACGGAACCCAACTTTGTAACCAATGTCCAGATTTAAAAATCAGATCCAACTCCCCAGAGGCCCCCACCCCTGTGCTCCCCAAGGGCCATCACTCTCCTGACTTCTAAACTGTACACGTGCTTCACATAGACCGAGTCACACGGCATCCTTAGCACATGGCTCCACGGCCCCGTGGTGTCTCTGAGAGCCATTCTTGGACTGCACGAGGGCTGCAGCACCCACTTTTCACCCACCTGGGAGGTGCCACCGCCCCACGATGTGTTTTCATTCTATTGCTGGTGATGTTGGGAAGTTCCTAACGGGAAGCTACTATGTGTGAATAGTGCTGTTATGAACACCCTAGTACCCAGCTTTTGGTGCACACCCACACGTGTGTGCATTTGTGCCGGGTGTAAACGTGGGGGTGGGATTGCTGGGTGAGGGGGTCGGTGCATTCAACTGAATGGTGCCCCTATGGGTCTCCTCTGCGTCTTCACCGGCACCAGTTGGGGGGGTTTGTCCTTTTAAAACAAATTTATTTGGGCCCCTGGGTGGCTCAGTTAAACATCGTACTTCGGCTCAGGTCATGATCTCAGGGTTTGTGAGTTCGAGCCACCATTGGGCTCTGTGCTGACGGCTCGGAGCCTGGAGCCTGCTTCAGATTCTGTGTCTCCCTCTCTCTCTGCTCTCCTCCGTTCATGCTCTCTGTTTCTGTCTCAAGAGAAACAAAACATTAAAACACAAAACAAATTTACTTATGGTTCCGACAGACTAATTTACCCTCCGTGACCACTGGCCTGCTTGCAGCCGTGAATTCCGCACAGGGAAGTAGCTGGCGCAGGCCCAGCGTTCCAAGGCTGCTTCCTCTCCCGCAAACCGAATCTTTTCCTCTGCGCTCCGGGACCCTGGGTTCGTCACATGCCACTGGTGTTGGGAATGTCGCTTGAATTCGGCTCGCCTGAGCGGCAGTCTCCTGAGGGCAGAGCCGGGTCCCAGGACGCGACGGACTTGCAGGCCCCGGGATGATCCGTGAGTGCCGGGCGGCGGGAAACGAGCAGACCCGCGGGCCACGTCCCGCGGGGAGCCCCCGCCTCGAAGGGGCACCGCCCTTCCCCCCCCCCCCCCCCCAGAAAGCGCCTCCGACCCTTTGGGACCCCTCGCTCCCGCGGTCCCCGTCCCCCCGCCCTTTCTGCGGAGTCGGGCGGAGCTAACCTTTGCTACCCGGCCCGCCCCTCGGGTCGGCGGGTGGGGAAGGGATCGGGTTTCTCCGGCGCACGGGGGGGAGGGGGAGGGCGGCTGCGGAGGGGGTGCGTCCCGCCCGGAGGCGCCCCCCCCCTCGGCCCCCCGCCGGGGAGACGTTTGGTGGGGGGGGGGGGCCCGCTCCCGCCCCTCGGGGCCCGAGTGCGCGCGCCCCGGGCGGGGGGCGGCCCGGGAGGGAGGGCCCCGTGCGCCCTGCGGCCCCGCCTCCGCCGCGCCCTCCTCCGGGGCGGGATAATTGAACCGCGCCGCCGGGGCCCAGCGTTGGCTGCGGAGGCTCGGCCGGAGCGTGGAGCCCAGGAGCCGCGCCCCGCGCCCCGCGCCTTTGTCCGCCCGCCGCCCGCCGCCCGCCGGCCCCATGGAGCGCGCCGCGCCGAGGAGGGTCCCGCTGCCGCTGCTGCTGCTCGGCGGCCTCTCGCTGCTGGCCGCCCGAGGTAGGGGCGCCCCGAGTCCACGGCCCCCGCTCTAGGGGCTCCCCTCCCGGCCCCGCACCTCCGGGAAGTCCCGGAGCTGCAGTAGCCGTCGGCGTCTCGGCGCTGCGCCCCCGCGGCGCTCCTGACAGTGCCCTCCCCGCACCCCACTCCTGGCCCCCGGCCGAATCGTCTCGGTGACCCGGGGCACTTGTTTCAAAGACCGTAGGTCCTCCTCCCCACCCCCACCCCCGCCCGCGTTCCCGCGCTGCCCACGCTCGCGCCCACCCGTCTTCCCACGGCGGCCAAGGTTGGGAGGCGGGCAGGAAGCCCCAGCCGACGCTCGCGGCGCCCCTCGGGCCGCGCTCTGCCTCCAGAAGGCCCTGGCGAATCGGTTCTCGCTGCCCCCACCTCCACCTCTTGGTAGGGGCTGTCGTACCCAGCCTGTTGGCGAGAAGACTGAGACTGGATAGTACTTTGCCCAGGAGACCAAGCCAGTCGTGGGTTAGGGGTGGACGTGGGAGACCAGAAAGGAAGGGAGCCGTGCGTGGGGAAACCTCTGCCCTCCTGGGACACAGAGGGCCCCGAGGGAGCCGGGGCTGGGATCAGGCCACTTCCAAACCCACCCACCCTGTGGCGGCCAGGGGGCTGAGTCTCCCCCGGTAGACCTCTGGCCAGGCCCCTCGGCCCAGGATGGACAGCCCTGGGATGGCTCCTGTTTCTCCCCTCACCCTCAAGGCCTAGCTCCTGGGAGGCGACCACCAGGCCCTGCGGATTAAGTGCAGCTGCCGGTGAGCAGAGCCGCGGCCTCTGACCTCTCCGCTGACCCGTGACTCATCAGTCATTAGACAGGCCTGCCTGCCCAGAGGCTTTGTTCTTCCTGGGGCCTGGACCACCCTTGGAATCCTAGATCCTTTATCTCTGGCTTAGCTTGGTTTCACCTCTCCCGTCACCACCCTCCGACCTGATCAAAAGGTCGCCCCTGGGAGGTTGGGGGCGGAGGGCAGAGCTCTGCAGAGGGTCCCGGGCTCACTCTCTGGCTGCAGCAGATCCCGGAGCTCCGGCTGTGTCCTGGGTGTGTGCTGGGGGGGTATCCAGCACGTGTGGGGTGGGGGAGAGGGCACGGGAGGCGCAGGGCTCAGGGTTGGCAGCAAGAGCTGCCCCCCCCCCCCCCGCCCCTCCCCGCCCCGGGGGCTCAGAGGCTTGGAGGGGATGGTGCCTGGGCGGGAGCTGGCCAGGTGGGCAGAGGAAGAAGGGCATTCATCGGAAGATGAGAGCAAGCCCAGAGGGGGGCCCTGATCGGAGGCCACACAAGGCTCCTGTTCAAACAGAAAGGACCCCAGGGCCCCCGTGTATTGTGCAGACAAGGCAACTGCGACAGGCCCGGGCGAACTCTTCCGAGGCTGAGTGCCCGGTCCTTCTCCACTGTTCTGTTCTGCCTCGTGTGTGAGGAAGCTGCCCTGCCATCTGACTCCGAAAAAACACGGAGACTCGGTCCGGCTGGAGGGGCGCACGTCGTCTTTACAGAGAAGGCCCGGACTTCAGGGGCACGTGATAAAGCAAACCCGCTCATCGCGCACGGTGGCGTGGCCTTCCGGCGTGGCCTTCCGTGTCTTTGGGGGCGGCCCCTCTTTTGAGTTGCAGCGACTTCCATACAGTTTGGGTTTTCTTCCCCGGTTTCTTTCTGCGGCTGCAAGCTTGGAAGCCCGAAGGTTCCCCGAAGTGACACGGCCCCACGCTGCAGGCCTGCGGGGTCCACGGGGAAACCTAACTGAAAAGTGATCATGGAAAAGGCCATGGAGTGGGGAGCCCTTTAGCCGAGCTGCTGAAACTCGTCCCGGCCACTGTGGTGCAGAAGGGCGCTGATCTCCCCTGCCAAGGGACGGAGCTGAGCCACACTCTGTCCTGTGTCTGTCTGCCCTGTTGGGCTTTCCTGAGAGCGGGGCAGGAGGGAGGGAGTGGAGAGGAGGAGGGCATTGGGGAAAGACAACTGTGTTTTCTCCAAGACTTTCTTGGCCTCCGGCTGGCTGGCTCCGGCGGGGCAGTGTTTCCGACTGATTACAGAGCAAGTCGCTGGGAGGGAGAACAAAGACGGGAGAGGGCTTGGCTTGGAAACACGTGGCCCGCACCGCTGCTGGAACTTTCCCAGGCTGGCAGGGGGTGGGGGGAGACAGACTGGGGAGGGGGGCTGCCAGAGCGTGGAATGCATGAAGATGAGACTTGGGGGTGCCCCTAGGGCTCCGGGCGACACCTTCTTCTGGTACTGCCTGAGGCCCCCCCAACTCAGGGCTCTGTCTGCCACCCGTGCTGGACTGTGGGGGGCGGGGGGAAGGGCACCACGAGCTTTGGTGGGACGGGAAACAAGGTTGCCTGTATCCTGCTGGAAAAGTCCATGCGAAGGTTGGTGGTTTTCTCATTTGTAAAACAGAACAGAAACCCACTTCTTAGGTTGTCATGAGGACTGAGGGACAGACGGGGGGGCGGCGAGGCCTGCCAAGGTAGCTGGATTACTATGACCTATCATTTGTGTTGCCCCCTCCCCAGGGTAAGCCGGTGTCCTTGTCCCCAAGAATGCTCTGAAAGTCCTACTCATTTTCCCAGAAGGGCCTCTGAACCGGCAGCTGTCGAGGGCCCGAGCCGTGTCGGGGAAGGTCAGGCAGAGTGGCGTCAGCTGAGCTCCCCGGGCAATCAGTCATCGGGGCACTAGGTGTCGACTCGGTGCCAGACACTGTTCTGAATCTTGGGGACACAGTGAGGAAGAAGAGAGGCCTGGCCTTTCTGCCCATGGGGTCCCCACCCCCCAGGAGAGCCTGAAGAGCCAACAGTCCATTTCAAGCCAACCCCGACAGGCAGAGAGTCAGGGAGGACCACCCCCCCCCACAACCCGAGGACACAGCATGCAAGGTGGGGTGTGGGAGGAGCTGGCTGGGTTTCTGGAAAGGTCGGGGAGGGTGGTGTTCAGGCAGAGGGAGCAGCATGGGCAGAAGCCCGGGAGGCGAGAGAGGACGTGGACGCGTCCCCTCTTCCCTCCAGTTAGTTCCTTTGATGGCAGGGCCCTGAGCCATGGGTGCGTCGGGTGGGGCAGCCGTGCAGGCGAAGCTTTACGGAGCCAGTTCTAATGGCGCGCACAATCCCCCCGCCGGTGTATTTTATCTGTAATAAAAGACCCTACTTTGCAAAACATCCGATTATAACAGTTGGACTAATAAATGCCTTTGCAGGCGCTGCATGGTTCCAGTCTCCTTGTAATGATCCCAGATGTGACCACATAACCAAATGGGGACAGCCATTATGTCAGCTTCCCTGGGATCGGAGACGCTTCAGCCTGGAGGGAGCTTGGAGATGAGAGGGTGTGGCTGGGAGCCTTGGGAAGGCAGGACCAGGGGCTGGGTCGGTGCCCGCTGGGCCTGCCCCCTTGGCCCTCAGGCTGGTCCTCACCTGACTCGGGGTCAGGAGGGAGCCAGGTGCCTGCGTGTTATCACGAGGTCCTACGTGGTGGGAGCCAGCCCTCGAAGGAGGTTGGGAGACCGGTCCCGATTCTGAAAGTGACCAATCCCATGCCCTCTGTACTTCTGTTTCCGTAAATCTGGAATGAGTACACGCTCTGCTCTGGGAAATTACTGTAAGTGGCATAGTTTACATTTAGCCGCTAATTTAATCCTCTCAACAACCCTATGAAGAGGGTACTATTATCGTTTTCATTTTACAGACATATATACCCAGGCCCAGAGCAGTTAAGTAACTTGCCTGGGAAGCACAGCAGTAAATAGAAGGCCAGGTCACAGCACAACCTGCTCCTGACCGCTCGGCTGTCTCGCCTTAAATTTAACGAGGGGAAGAGCAGGTGGGACAGCGCTCGAGTCCCATTAACAATTGCTGCACGTGTGTCCCAAGGAGGAACGTGCGTTTGGCACGCACGGGGGACCACAGGGCCCTCGAGGGGCTCGTGGCTGGCTTGGCAGGAAGTGATCCCCAAGGTGATGGCATCTGTCTTGTTTCAGATCCGTGGACAGGCCTGTCGTGTACTGGGGAGGCCACGGCCGTGGTGCCGGAGGGCTGTTTGCTCGGGTACCCGGCCCAGGGCCTGGCCTTGGCCCTGCCTCTCCCTTGGGTGTGGCCCAAGTCAGGCCCTCCCTGCTGCCATCTGGGGGTGGGGTTCAGGGACCCCTCAAGGAACCTGCCGTAGGCAGTGCTGTGGGGGTGGGGGGGAGACGGTGCACGCAGGGGCAGATGCCTCTGACCACAGGACCCTGGGTGAGGTCTAGAACTGTCCACAGGGTATGAAGTCGCCCCTTTCCTGGCACCTTTATAAAGGAAAATGTCCTTGGCTGGACCTGGGTTCCAGACACAACAGGGCGGGCCCGGCATCTGGAGAAGACGGCCCTGGAAATTGTTTAGGTCATGTTCCTGCTTAATCTGCCCCCAGCCTTGCCAAGTGATCCTGCCAGAGGGCCGTGCTGACGTGGCCAACGCTGGGAGCGGGGACACTGGATTCCTGCCCACCCTGTTGCTGGCTTCCTGGGGGACCCAACCACCAAGCCCCCCTCCCCTACTGCTCCTGAGGGCGGGGGCCCCAGAGCCTTTCTTTCTCCAAGTGGAGGGTCTGTGATGTGTGTTCTTAGCTGCCCCAACGCCACACGGATGGGGGTCCGGGCCCTCCAGGATCCCTACACCTGGGGTCCGATGGGGCCCAGGTTTTATGATGGGCACTTGAGAATTTGGGAAGGAGTGGTTTGTCTGTCAGGACACGGAAACCACAGATCAGCTGGCCCGCTCTTCGTATAGGTGGGGGAAACTGAGGCCCAGAGAGAGGAAGTAGGTGGAAAGGGTCATTCACAGGCTGCTTCTCAGTTCTATTGAGCAGACGTTTCCCAAGCATCCCTTATGGGCCTGGCCGGAGCCCTGAGGAGCTATTTGTCATGAGCCCATCATTTGTCAGTTTGTCACGTACTCAGCAAGCACGAGGCCCTGGGGACGCGGAGCTGCGTGCCCTATGAGTCTTCTGCGGCCCGGGACCAAACTGCTGCAAACTGAGCAGCTTCAGACCACAGAGATGTGTCCTCGCACCGTCCTGGCGGCCAGAAGTCAGGTATCGAGGGGTCTGTAGAACTTCAGTCCCCTCAGAGGCTCTGGGAAAGGGTCCATCCTTGTGTCTCCCAGCTCCCGGGGGCTCTTGGTGCTTCTGGGCTCGTGGCTGCCTCTGTCTTCACGCTGCCTTTTCCTTCTGTGTTTCTCTTCCAAGGACACTTGTCTTGGGATTTAGAGCTCACCTGGGTGATCCAGGAGGATCTCACCTTGAGATCCTTAATTGCACCTGCAAAGACCCTGATTCCAAATAAGGTCGCATTCCAGGGTCAGGACGTGGATGTATGTTTTCAGGGGCCACTGCACCTGCTAACAGCAAACACAGGAATAGGTGCCCTGACGAGGATATGTCGGTAGGAATCAGTGCCATAGTGACCATGACGTGTCATGACAGTGACAGCAGCCCCGGGTGGGTCTCAAGTGGGCGGAGAGGGGAGGGGATACCTAGCTGAGGCGTGAGTGACAAGGAGCCGTCTGTGGAAAGATCTGGGGAGAGCTTTGGGTAAAAGGAACAGCTGGTCCCAGGCCCCAGGTGGGACCAGGTATATTGGAGGGACAAGAAGGGAGTGTGTGCCTCTGGGGAAGAGGCAGAGGGCAGCTGAGACGGGAGGGCTTTAAAAATCGGGGCGCAGACTGGGTTTTATCCAAAGTTCACTGGGAAGCCGCCGGAGGACTTTAAGCAGAGGAGTGAGGTTATTTGGCTGAGGTTTCCAGAAGTCACTCTGGACTGCTGCATGGCATCTGGGGAGAGGCGGCATGAGCCAGTGTGGAGGCTTGTGCAGGGCCCAGGGCTAGAGGTACCCTGGGCAGAGTGGCAGTCGGGGGGCCGCTGGGAAGTGGATAGAGGCAGAGCTGGAGTGGACAGGACTTGCCATGCGATGGGAGGTAGAGGGTGAGGGACAAGGGATGATTCAGGCTGACCCCGTTATTGTGGCGCGAGCAGCTGGACGGATGGGGGGCTGGACGGGGTGGGGAAGAGTGCCGGTTCTGTGTGGACACTATAAGCGTCCCGTCTGACATCTGGGGGAGCCTGGGTTTGGGGGCGAGATCAGGCTACAGGCAGACATGTGGGGGTCTCAGCCCATAGGATGAGGCGACAGGAGACCACCCAGGGGGATGGCTGGGGCGGGGGTGCGAAGGGTCACGGGACTGAGCTCTGCCCGGCACGTTGAGGGGGAAGTGTACCTGCTTGGGGGCTTCCAGAAACCTGGGTGGTGGCTGGGATCTTGCCAGGACTGGTTTTGAGATGGGAGCATTTTTATGCTAACAGGGTGAGCCAGTATTTTCTTTCTATTTATTTATTTGTTTATTTATATATAGAGAGAGAGGAGAGAGAGCGTGAGCAGGGGAGAGGCAGAGAGGGAGAGAGAGAATCCAAGCAAGCTCCCAGCTCGGGGCTCGATCCCCACAAACCATGAGATCATGACCTGAGCTGAAATCAAGGGTCGGACGCTTAACCGACTGAGCCACCCAGACGCCCCGAGCCGGTATTTTTCTTGAACCTGTTTTTCCTTTTGGATCGTGTCACCTGCTGGAGTAAAATGTACCAGGAGCTTTGCTGCCTACGTACGCCTCCTATTTTGACATCAGACTTCTCTCTGCAACCACTCCTGTTTTTATCCCCCATTCTCCGTGAGTGCGGGTGAGGCCACCAAGGCTCAGAGAGGTCAAGCAGTGCGCCTGCGGGCACACAGCGGCCCCACCAGGATTGAAACCTGGGAGCACGGCCCTCAACTTGCGTTCGTAAGCGGGACACGGAACCCCCTCATGTATCTTTCTGGCTGAGAAGTCTGGATTTTGCTAAGTCCGGCTTTGGGAGGAAGCCAGTTTCCTTCAGCGTGTTTTTTGGGGGGGGGGTGGTATGTGTGTGTCAGCTTTAGAGTCCGAGCCAGGCTCCAAGGCCACCTCCGTGTTTGCTCTGTGGCCTCGGGCCACTTGCTTAATCTCTCCCTGACCCCCTGCTTCCTAGAGTGGCTAGGATCACATGAGATCATTCTTTCACCGGAATGTATTGAGTGCTCTGAGGCCGCGTGGGGCAAGGTGCAGGGACCCAGCCCTCATGACACTAAGTACACAGTGCAGTTAATTATTTGTGCTAAGTGCCGGGAAGCTCAGGGCGCAAAGAGGCCGTGGAACTGCTGCGTGTGTGTGTGTGTGCGTGTGTGTGTGTGTGTGTGGAGGGGGTCAGTGAGGGAAGACTTCTGGAGGAAAGGGCCTCTGGACTGGCGTGGGTGTGGATGAACTGGCTGTCGGAAGGGAGTGCGCCCGGCACCACCCGGCTTCCAGCTTCCAAAGGCCAGGTGCAGACGACACATGACAGGTGGCCGGAGAGTCCAGAGCAGAAGTGGGAGAGAGGGGTCCCCGCAGGGTGGGATGCTGCAGAGATGTCGGGAGGTGAGGCTAGCCCACGCGTCCGCTGGCCTTGGCGGGGAGGAGGCTCCTGCCTGGAGGGAGAAATCTGGGAGATGCTTCGTGGCAGGTGCTGGTGGAGGGTTGGGGCGGGGGGTGGGGGGGGAGGTTGAGGCACCGGCCCCTCTTGTGTGGAGCCGTGAAAGCAGACCCGGGCACGCCCTGCCTCCTCCTGGGAGGCCGGGTGCCCTTGAAGGGGGATGGTTCTGTCCGTATCCCAGACCTGCAAGGGTCTGTACACCAGACCCCAGTGACAATTGCCTGGTGCCTCCCTGGGCCACCCCCTTGAGGACGGGGTCCTGTCTTTTCACCTCAGGAATCCCTTGCCCCAAGCCAGAAGCCTGCATGTGGAAGGGTCATGAGAGGGGCTTTTTAAACACGATTTTATTTTTAAGTCCTCTCTACCCCCAGCGTGGGGCTCGGGCTCCCAGCCCACGTCGAGCGTCGTACGGTCCGCCGACTGAGTGGGCCATAGAGGGGCTCTTTTGAATGTGTGCGGGGCTTAGGACAGCTCACAGGCCAGTCAGGCATCGGCCGGAGCCCCTGCGAGGATGACAGGTGGCAGGCTGACATTCTGGAAGCTTCCATCCAAGGAGCACCCCGGAACCCCTCTGACTGCCGGCCGGCATCTGCCATGTTGGAGAGAACGTGTGTCTGTCCCTTTACCCGTCGACAAGAACGCGTGCTCCTCTGGACCACGGGTTCAGAACCACCACGTGTCACAGCCCACACTGCAGGCTTCCTGAAGCCGTAATTCGCCTGGAAGGGGTTTGGTTTTAGCGGCTGTCTCAGCGGACAGATGGCATCCGCTGCCCTTGAACCAGTCTGTCTGTCCACCTGCTCACCAGGGACTTCCGGCGGGGGTGTCTCTTTCCCGAGGGCAGGGGGCGGGGTGGCGGTCCTCTGGCGACGTGTCAGTCTGGGGGAGCGTGTGATTCCCGTCAAGAAGGATGCCCTCTCCCTAGCGGTGCAGTACCTTCTGTGGCTGCCCGATTGGGAGGGTTCTTTCTGTGGACGGGCACCGACGTAAGCATTTTGCCCGAATTAGCACATTGTTCTTCCCAGCCCTACACAGTTACCGCCCCGTTTGGTGGGTGGAGATGAGATGGAGACCGTGCGTCCCTTTCCAGCTGGGACGTTTCTTGGAAGACGTGTGTCCGGGGGTGGGAGTGGTATTGGCTTTTGGGCTTTGGAGAGCCTGGCCCTGCCCCATCGAAAGGAGATGCTTGGGAGGAGCCGGGAGGCTTTATTTGTTTCAGAACGTGAGTTCACAACAGACCTTTTCTTGGACAGGATACACCTGTCTTTTAGAGACAGACCTACTGCAGACGGTATCTTTGTTGACATCTTGAGCCGTGATGCCGGAACATTCTTCAGGGTGTCCCCCTCGCTCCACCTCCTTTCCCCGCAGCTCTGCTTTCCTCCGACGGGTTGGGGGTAACCGTCTCAAGGCCAAGAGAGTGGCAGTTCTGGAGTCTCAGACCGATGCCCCAGCAGGTCCCAGGCTCTTGCTTAAATTCTCAGCAGCCTGGCACTTTGCGGAAGTCGGCTCCAATCAAGCGTTGTCCTTTGGGATCATTCCCTCCCCCTGAAGAGGCATGTTTGCAGCAAACCCTATACTTCAAGGTCGTCTTGCCCATCAGGCCCCCGGTGAAGATGCCTGTGGCCATTGCGTCCTGCTCAGCTTCCTGAGCCTCGCTCGCTGTTTGTGCCGGGCATGGGCGGGTGCTTCAGGGTCACTGAGAGGAGAAGAATGCGATCCTTGCCCCAGAGGAGTTTTTAATTCACCAGGAGGCAGACGAGCCTAGCTTTGGGGGCTGTCAAAACCAAACCTGGTGCCTGACTTTGTCCCTCTGGCTGTGTGACCTTGAGCTGGTCACTTGACCTCTCTGAGCTGGAATTTTCTGATCTGCAAAACGGGGACCCTAATGAACTGGCCTCCCTTGGTTCTTGGGGGAATCAAGGAAGTGCCCGTGTTGTACCTGGCACATAGTAGGTGCCCAGTGAGTGTGCGGCACCAGTGGTAATGGCAGTGATGGGGGAGGAGGCACGGTGTTGAGGGACATCCCAACAGAACTGGGTGATGTCTGGAGGCGAGCAGGTGACAGGGCGAAACAGAGAAGGGCCAGAGCCTAGAGGGGTCAGAGCCCAGACCAAGGAGCAGTGAAATGAGAGGTTGGCAGGGAAACATCAGGGATTTTGAGTGACACTCATTCAAAGTGCGGAGCTGGCCACCCACTGGTGTTGGGAGAGTGAGGTGTGTTCCAGGTGGGGACGAGGACACCTTAGCATTTATGTCCACGTCACTGTTAGGTGACCTAACTCCATTTGGCTCCTTCCGTGTGTAATTATGTTTGGAATCTGGGTTCCATACCTGTAGCCGCTGATGTGACAGTTCGGTGGCAGAGTACCCACGGCAAACGGTTTAAAGACAGTGGTGAATGGGGATGGTTGAGGAACAGAAGTAGGGAATTCCCTGGCTGCCTTCCGTGCACCAGGCGCCCACAAGAACCCTGTGATTCAGTGGTCCGTGCCCCATTTCACAGTTTGGGACGCAGACCTGGGTGCAGATGGCTTCAAGGATTTGCCCAGGGATGGTGAGCTGCAGAGTGAGGCCCGGGGCTCAGACCCAGCTCTGCCTGATGCTGAACCCTTCCTTCCCTCTGCACTGCCCCACCCCAGAGGAGCATGATAAATACATGCCGGCATTCTCCCTCAGGTCCCTCCTACTTTAAGCTGCAGCTCTCAGCTCATCCCCAGCTCACTACCTCAGCCTTCACCAGAAGCCCATGAACTTTGGCCAGTTGGCTCAGCTCTAGCAGGCCACCCATCGGCCACAGGTGCTGGCTGCAACCATGTCGCTGGTCACCGTGCTCCAGCCACATGGTTGGTCGGGCTGGGTGTTTCTTGGGACGGCAACCCTCTAGGATTGCCCAAGAATGCCTTCCCCCGGATCCAGCTCCTCTCCTTTGGCTGTTCTGGCCTACGCCAATGCTCAGGACTTGAGGAATAAACGTTTATGAACAAAGATGTTCAACCCAGAGCTCTTCGTTCCTGAGTATAAAATACCGGAAATGAAGAGAGGGGGAACGGGCTGGGAAAGTTGCCTTTTCTGCTCTACAGCGTGATGCCGTGTGGCCTGCGATGATGGCAAAGAAAGAGGGCTTGAGGGGTCGAGGGGGAGAGAGATGCTGAATGCAAAGAGGCTTACTTGGTGTCAGGCTGATTATTACGATGGGGGCCGTGATGCCCTGCCCTGGTCTGTTCCCCGTGCCTCTGCCTCATCACTGTCCGGCTGGCTGTGGACCCTGGCGGGCTCTCCACGGCTAATCTGATAGGGCCGTGTGCGAGGCTGATGGGGTGCCTCACGCCCAAGGGGGATGAGCTGGCCCCAGATGGCCGTGGGGCTCCTACCTGGCTGCCTGCTCATTCCCCCCCCCCCCCGCCCCCCAAACCCGGGACCCAGCCCCCAGAAGGCTCTGCTTTGCACAAGTCCCAGCCTTGTGGCTGCTTCAAGCATTCCAGGGACATTCCAGATTTCTGAACGGAGTGGAGGACTTAACATTTTATTGTCCTGCTGAGAATGAGGTTCAAAGTGCTCAGGTTCCCCAGGGAGAATCATTTCCAAATGTTTCCACAGCCCCGGGCACAAAGTTCTCGTCCTGCTGAGCTGGCTGTGGGAGTCTAAGCTTTAACTGGGCTTGCCTTTCTCAGAGTCCGAGGGAGGCCTTGGGGCCACTGCTCATCCCTGGGGGCTTCCACACACCCACACAGGGCCATGGTTCCCCATTTCTCATGGGCCATGGCAAGCATACCCCCTTTGTTTCTTTAACACATAATCAAGCGCTGTTTTCTGAGAGCTCACTGTGTGCTCAGACCTTTATAAGCGCACTCGCTCAGCATCTCTGCAAAGGTTATTTCGAGCCCCGTTTTCACCGTTGGAGCTTTGGCTCAGAGAGGGGAAGCCACCTGCCTGGGGTCACAGAGCAAGAAAGGGCTGGAGTCGGGATTGGAGCTGTGACCCCAGAGCGCATGCTTTTTCCGCTCGGCCCTGTAGCTGCTGCTTGCCAGCTTTGTGCCGAGGAACGTGAGGAAAAGGGATGGCCCAGCTTGTAAGACCTCTGCGGCTGGGAGGGCAAGGCCGTCGGAAATGTTGGAACAGTGAGGTGTGCTCCCCGGACAGGGGGTGGGCTGTGAGCAGGGGGGCACCCAGGCCAGGCTGGGTGGATTGTCACTCTCACCCAAACCACCTTGGACTCCCCCCGCCCCGCGGCCCCGTGGGGGTGGGGCCGGGACGGGGCACCTCCCTCACTGCGGAGAGCAGCCCAGGGGTCCCCGGAAGCCCCGGCGGAGGGGTAGCCCTGACTCGGTTCCAGGCGACACCCCTCGTCCTCCTGGCCACGGGAAAGGGCCGCCCATGCACTAACTCTCCCGGGATCTTTCTGGAAGGGCTACTCTTGGTGCTCGACGGCAGTTTCTCCGCCAGCCTGGAGGGCCTTCAAGGGCAGCGTGTGGCCCGCCCGGTCTGACTGCACAGGTGTTTGTGCTGGTTGACGGCCGGTTGTCAAAGCTGGTGTTTTAGGAACTCTCGGCCTCGTGCTAAGCCCAAGAGTGAGCCTCCCTTCTGGGGCCGCCCCGAGGGCCCGGCCTTGGAAGAATAATGAACTCCAACGGGACACCCATGGCTGCTGGTGCCTCGAAACGCTGCCAGGCCCGGTGGGATTTACCCCGTTGGGTGCTGGAAAGCCATCAGTGAGAAAACGTGGGGTTTCGTAAAGCCAGTTTCGCAACGTCGTGCACAGCGTGATCCTGCACTCAGGCTGCAGAGGCTTTTGGTGCTAATGCTCCCGGCCACGCGAGTCCTCTAGGCTGAGGTCATCTCGGTACCCAGCTGCTCCTGCCTTGGGGGTGGGGACCCTCTCCTTCCCCCGAGGCACGAGGCTCGTTGGGGCAGCCGTCTGGGGTGAGGCCGAGAGCCAGGCTGGGGAGCAGAGGGCCATCGTCCAGCTGTGAGGGCACGCGTGGGCCGGCTGCTGAACCTTCTGTCCTTGGGGAGCCCTCCTCCTGTCCTTCGGGTGAGCGGAGACGCCCGTCTCGTGCAGATCAAGGGCAGGAGCGGTCAGCCGCTGTATCACGAGGACTGCCACCCCGCCAACAAGTTGCTGCAGAAATTAACCGAGAGCGCCCGGACGTGGCTCCCAGAAGCTGGCCTAGAAATGTTGGCTCTTTTCTTCTCACCCGGGTGGGCTCGTGGCGTGGGGGGCCCCCGTTTCCGTTCTGCCCTCCGGGTCTGTGTATGTCACGGTCTGGAGTCTGCCCTCCGCTCAGCAGGGGAGGCTCCCTGGGTTGTCTCATCAGCGCTGCCGGGAGCCTCCAGGCCGCCCCCATTTCTGACCCTCTAAGAGTCCGGTTTCCGGTGCCTGGACACCCTCACTGCCGGGCTGCACGGCGCGTGCTCACGTCCCTGCCTTGGTCGCCCTCCCGACCCGTCTGGGCAGGGTCCCCATCCGAGTTTCTGTTGTGTGGCCGGAGCAGGGATTCAGCCCAAGTGGGTGTGGATCCCGGGTGCTGAGCCGCAGCCCCATCAGAACAGGATGCGGAAGGTACCGGTTAAGGTACCAGTTAAGGTACTGGTTGAGGCATTAGGCATTCCCAGGAAGGAGCCGGTGTGGATTCCAGCCCAGGACCCAGTGGGTTCAAAGTTCACGTTGTGGAGCGTCCGAGGATGTGTGCGGGCCCGTCCGGTCCGGCCTCACCTGCCGTGGGTGCCTGAGGAAGTGGGGTAGGGGGCGCCTGTCCAAGGGGACCTCGCGTGGGTGAGTGGTGAGCCGGCCCCCTCACCAGGCGCCCTGCTCTCTTCCCGCACAGTGGCCGCAGACACCCTCATGGAGGCTTGCTGTGCAGACGGACATCAAATGGCCACACAGCACAGGGACTGCTCACTGCCTTATGCCTCGGAATCCAAGGAATGCAGGTACGTTTGCCAGTGATGGCCGTTTTACCGGAACGGTGTTCCTCCAGCAGGAAGCCGGGTGTGCCGGGACCCCTGGCAGAGTCTGGCGGGCAGGCCCAGATCCGCCCAGGCTGTGGGGGGTGTGGTGGATGACCCCCGCCTCCTTCCTCTGTGCTCCCACGTCCCTGCACGGGACGGGGCTCCCCCTTCCTGGGGCGGCCCGGGCGTCTCTCCCCTTCGCGGGGCCGCAGAGCAAAGAGAGCTTCGCTGGGGTGGCTGTTCTCTCTGCCACCGCCGGGCACTGTGGCCAAGTCAGTCTCCTCCTAACAAAAAGGTGTCTGTTTGGGGGGGGAGGGGCGGTCGGATGAGATCATGTGACTGGCGAGTCACAGCGTGGCCTGCCTTCAGACCCCGACAGCGCGCGTGAGCCGGTCCAGAGCGGAGCGTTCCCGCAGACGGTTGTTCCCCTACGCAGTAGCCAAAACCTGGATGAACTGTGCTTTTTTTCCCTAAATTAACCCGAGCTCCCTCGAAGGTTTGGCAGGCGTTAAGCGTCGAGTAAACCACGAAGGTCTGGAATGTCGATCGTCACCGGAAAGGTAACAGTAAGAATAGGGGCCAGCCTGTACAGAGCTGCTCCCTGCTGTGTGTGATGAACGTTTTCCTCACGTAACCCCGCTGTTAATCCCGGCCTACAGCCCAGGAACCTGAGCTCTGCCCCCTGCGCACAGCCGGTGGGTGACAGTGCTGGGATTCGAACCCAGATCGGCTCGCCCGGGGAGCAGATGTCAGGGAGGCGAGGCCCCGAGAGCGTTCCCTCCTTGTGACAGCCGTGCGTTTCCTCCGTGCGGCCCTCGGAGCCGTGGGGGGCTGGGTGGAGAGCGGCCAAGGAGGGTGCAGTGAAGTTTCCTTCCCTCGTTCTGGACTTCTGCATCTCAGCTGGCAGCGGGCATAACGCGATCGGCCAGCGTCGCCGGGCGACGTAAATCTCGATTTGGGAAAATGCTTGAAAGGTCCAGAGCGCTGTGGACCGAACAGAGGGAGAGAAAACAGGACAGTCGGTTGTTTGAATTGACGGGGAGGGGGGAGGCCACGCACTCAGGATTTGCGGGGCGTCTGATGGGTGAGAGCTGGGAGTTTGGCTCCCGAGTGTGGCTCGGAGGGGCCGAGGCAGAGCCGGGCCGTCAGCACCGGCTGTGTTTGGGGACCGAGCCAGCGAGGAGCAGCCTGGCCCTGGGAAGCTGGGTGGATGGGGCTGGATTTCTGGCTGTGTAACCTGAGCCAGCGCAGAGCCTCGGTTTCCCCAAGTGCAAAAGGAGGGTTGTGACACCATGCTTTTGGGGCCGGGACGATGACAGGAGGAGGAGGGAAGACGCCAGCCCCACAAAGCCAGGCAGTGTGAGTGTTGCAGTCTGCCTGGGCTGCCGTGGCAAACACCACACGCTGTGGGGCTTGAACAACCCACATTTATGGTCTCACAGCTCCGGAGGCCGGAAGGCCGGGATCACAGCGTGGGCAGGGCGGTCTCCTCCCGGGGCCTCTCTCGTGGGCTTGCAGACGGCCGTCCTCCTCTGCATCCTCACACGGTCGTCCCTCTGTGTGTGTCGGTGTCCTGACCTCCCCTTCTTAGCAGGACATAAATCACAGCGGATCAGGGCCACCCGGATCACCTAGCTTTACCTTTCTCACCTCCGTAAAGGCCCTGTCTCCAAATACAATGTCACGTTTGAGATACTGGGGGTGAGGACGTCATTGTGGAATTTGGGGGGACACAGTTCCACTCGTAACAGGGAGCCTCTGTTATCAATACTTAAATCACAGACGTTAAAGTAGGGCATCAGCCGAACCTCTCGGTGTACAGATGGAGAGACTGAGGTCAGAGAAACTCAGAAGCTGGGGGCCCCTACTTGTGAATTTGGATCTCAGTCGCTGCTCCGTTTATGAGTGACTTCTAGCCACCAAAGTCTTTAATAAGTTCTGGAGTTATCTTTAATCCCCAGACTACATGGAAAATACCTTCTTCGCTATGCAGCGCGCGTTTGTTCTGTGACATCTTGGTCAAGGGTAAATTTCGAACGTGCACGTAGAGATAATCCTAAAATGCAGAGAATGTCACCTGAATGGCCGAGCGGGAATTTCTTCTCTCTGTGGGGAACGTGGCTACGCGTCCGGGCTCCCTTGACCCCCGACTGCCTGCTGGTGGCACTCACTTCATATCACAGGGGCTTACGGAAATGCCAGCCGGGTGGCGAGCGTTCGCAGATTACGATGTCCTCCCCGGCCACTGCTTACCGGTCACGGCTGGTTTCACGGAAGCTCCAGGAGGCTAATTGGCTTGTCCCAGTGAACTCACGGGCTGGGCTGTGTGTGTGTCCAGAGCCTCTTGGAGAGTACTTAGCTGTCGAGCTGACCGGCTCTAACCATGTCACTGTCCGCCGTCCCTCCAAGCCTCTCCTGAACATTTTCCGCTTTGCTCAGTTACCTTTGGGGTTCAAACCCCACGTAGTCTGCGGAGATCAGAGGCCGAGCCTGGGCTGGTGGCTCAAAGAGAGATGTCGCTCATCTAAGAACACAATTGGGTTTTTATTCAAGAAGCAGGCACTGAGGGGCGCCTGGGTGGCTCAGTCGATTAAAGCGTCCAACTTCTGCTCAGGTCATGATCTCACGGTCCTGAGTTTGAGCCCCGCGTCGGGCTCTGTGCTGATAACTCTGTGCTTTCGATCCTCTGTCCCCCTCCCCCCCCCCCCACCCCGTCTGCCTCTCCCCTACTCACTCTCTGTTTCTCTCTCAAAACTAAATAAACATGAAAAACATTTTTTTAAAAAAAGAAGCAGGCATTGAATGCCACTGTGAGGGATACTCAGGAGAACGCGACCCCTCCCCAGCCGTCCATGCTTTCTGTTCCGGGGGGTGAGGACAGCAGACGACAGATAATTGTGAGCCCAGAGTCAGGTGTTTGGTGCCGGGACGGGCGTGGGCTCTGAGTGCCGGGCCTGACCAGCAGCCCATCGAGGCCTGATAGCAGGGATTTTCTCACAAACTCAATATTATCACTGACGGCGAAGGCAGGGGAGGGGGAGAGAGCAGGTCATAAATCAAATCTGGTTTAAGAGGTTCTTCTTGTTAGTAATAGTTAAAGGATGCAGGAACCAAAGATCACCGGCCACTTGGTAACTTAGGCCTCGTATCATTTTTCTTCTTCGGGAGTGGCATTTGACCTTTCCGGTTTTAAGTAAAATCCTCAGTTTTCATTCATGCAGCGCCTCCTCATTGCCCCTCACTGCTGCTCTGAGCTCAGGACGAGGTGGGATGTTGTAACGGGATGTTTGAGCCGGGGCTTGACGGAGGGAAGCGAGCAAGCCGGGCGGGATGTCAGGTTGCTGGTCCAAGTCTAGGGCAGGGAGAGTGCAGGGCGGGGATCGGGGGGATCCGGACACGGGTCTCCAGACGCCCAGCTCCGGGCCCCACCAGGGCAGAGCTTTGTAACCGTGGCCGCGGGAGCCTTTTCGGTGTGGAAGGCTGTTCTAGTCCGCCAGGCCACCCCTCCCCGCGTCCCTGAAGCCTCGGCATGGTCCTGGCACACAGTAGGGACGCAGCCAGATTTCTTTTACTTGCAGTGAAATACACATAGCATAACTTTTACCGTCTTTTTTTTTTTAAATTTTTTTTTTTAACGTTTATTTTTGAGACAGAGAGAGACAGAGCATGAACGGGGGAGGGTCAGAGAGAGGGAGACACAGAATCCGAAACAGGCTCCAGGCTCCGAGCTGTCAGCACAGAGCCCGACGCGGGGCTCGAACTCACGGATCGTGAGATCATGACCTGAGCCGAAGTCGGCCGCCTAACCGACTGAGCCACCCAGGCGCCCCCCGTCTTTTTTTTTTTAAGTTTTATTTTATTTATTTTGAGGGAGAGATAGAGAGCACGAGTGAGGGAGGGGCAGAGAGAGGGAGAGAGAGAATCCCAAGCAGGCTCCACACCGTCAGCACAGAGCCCGACACGGGGCTCGAACTCACGAGCTGCGAGATCGTGACCTGACCTGAAATCAAGAGTCGGACGCTTAACGGAGCGCGCCGCCTGGGTGCCCCCTTTGACCATCTTAACGAATTTTAGGCGCCTGGCTTCCATCCCCGAAGGTTCTCGTCTTTCCAGATCGAAACTCCGTCCCCGCGCCTGGTGTATTTTCTGTCTGATTTTTGACGGCTCCAGGTTCTTCATAGAAGTGGGAACAAACAGTATTTGTCCTCTTGTGCCTGGCTCATTTCCCCGAGGATCCTGTCCCCGAGGCCCGTCCGTGTCGTAGCAGGGGACAGGATCTCCTTCCCCGTTGGGGCGGAATCCCGTGTCGCTGTGCGGATGGGCCACGTTTCGTTCACCCGTCCCTCGGTGGACGCTCGGGCTGCTTCCTTCTTTGGGCTGTTGTGAATGATGCTGTCGTGGACGTGACTGTGCAAACATCTCTCTGAGTGCCTGCTTTCAATTTTGGGAGGGGTGTATCCTGCTGGATCACGGGATAGTCCTGTTTTTAATTTTTCGAGGAACTACCCTCCTGCTTTGTACAGCAGCTTTGACACCCCCACCCACAGTCCCCGAGCCTCCAGTCCTCATCCTGAGGCTCTCGGGCTGTTTTCTGTCCAGCCAGTATCTTCGAGTGAATGGATGGACGGGTGCCTGTCTGGTTGCTGTTCCTGACAATTTAGTGACATGCCCAGTATTTGTAAACTCACCCAAAGCCCGAATGAAACGTGTAGTATCCCCAGCCTAGACAAACCCATCCTGGAGCCCCAGATGGTTCTGGAAGCACATGGGAAGCCAGGTGCGGAGCCCCAGGCCCACAGGTGGAGGTGGGGGGAAGGGCGGGCGGGGGGCTGCCGCTCATGGGCAGAGGAAGCCCGGCTGGCCGGCCGCAGGAGGAGGCCGGGCTGGGCCCATTCTCTCTGGACACGCGCAGGGTAGATGGCTCCTCCTGTCCTGGCTGCCGTTGGCGGAAGCCGGGGTTATTTCGGGTCTGGTGGGAGCCGTACCTGTAACTCACACACACCTCCTGCTCACTTACCCGCCTCCGGGCCAGGCCCCGCTGCCCTGAGCCCATTGTGGCAGGTAAGGGTCCTTCTGCCCACCCAAGCCTTTTATGCGTGGCATCTTCCGTCTTTTTCCTGGGGCCCCCCGCGGGGCTGGGAGACGGGGACGCCGCAGCGTGGTGTCGCTGTTGCCATCGTCCTCCGTCTGTGGCCTGAGGCCAGCTACTGCACCTGTCTGGAGCTGTCTCCTCTGAGCCTGGAAAACGGGGATGAGTGCTGGGGTCTGGTGAAGGATAAGGGTGCCCGTGTTTGGGTGTTGTCACTAGGTGGGAGCTTTTTGCAGGGCGAGGCTCAGAGCCGGGAGATGAACTGAGACTCCAGCGGCACATGGGGGTCTCCTGCCTCCGCCCCCAGACCCCACCCTGCATCCAGTCTCTCTCATTCTGCACTTACTGGGCACCGTCTGTCTGCTGGCTAGTGTGTGTGCATGTGTGTGTGTGTGTGTGTGCGGGTGGGTGGGGCTGGGTTGGAGCTCCCGTCCCCGAGGGGCTGCTGCTCCCAGGCCCTGTGGACCCCCCGGCGGGCCCCTCCCCCACCGAGCCCTGGCCTCTGCCCGCAGGATGGTCCGGGAACAGTGCTGTCACAGCCAGCTGGAGGAGCTCCACTGTGCCACGGGCATCAACCTGGCCAACGAGCAGGACAGCTGCGCCATGCACCACAGCGACAACGCCAGCCTCGAGGCTACGTTCGTGAAGGTGAGGACCCGTCCCCCGCCGGCCAGCAGCCGCTGTCCCCCAGCCGGAGGCCTGGGTGCTCTCCTGCCTGCGGCATCTGCCCAGGCCTCCCGCCCTCGCGAGCGGCAGGGTGGGAGGAGGGAGGAGCCCAGGAGGGGGGAGGGCCCTAGGAGGGGGGAGGGGCCTCTCAGGGCCCTCCCCCGTCCCCCACCCCCTTCAGTGTAATCATGAACCCTGGACAACACTGAGGAGACCCGGGATGAAGGGACCCAGGCTTGCCCTGAGGACCTCCCATCCCGGGGCCTCTGGCAGGAGTGCAGAGATCAGAGCAGAGGCTGCCTGGGCTCAGGGTCTTCAGAGCCCTCTTTGCAGCTCACGGCAGGCCCCCCACCCTGCCCAGGACGCCCCCTCAAGCTTTCCTGCCCACCAGGGAAGCAGAGCCTGGAGCTCAGAACGGGACCCCCGGGGTCTCTGAAAACACGTGACATCCCTAACTGCCCTAGAAGAGGAAAGTGAGTTCAGAGTGGCCCACACCCCAAAGTGGCCTGGCAGGGGAGGAGTCTGTGGAGGTGGAATGGGGCATGGGGTCCACTGGGCTCTAGGGGGGGCTGAGTTCTGAGCAGGTGACTTCACCCAGGTCGGGCCCAGTCCCTGAGGGCCTCTGTCCCTGTGAAAGTTCTGCCTCTTTGCACGGGGGTGGGGGAGTTCCTGAGAGCTTTCTGGTCGGGCCTGAAAACTGTAAATGAACGAGGCTGTCCCTCCCTCACCGCGCACCGAGAGAGAAAAACAACCACGGGGAGCTTTGGCCCCGGTCAGCGGGGTCCTGGGTCCTGGTCGGGGGACAGCTCCAGGAGGAAAGGGTTCCCATTCCCAGTCAGGAAGGCCAGGAAGTAACTTCGAGGAGTGTGATTCGGAACGAAATCTGGATTCTGGGGGGGAGGGTGGGGGCTCCTTTCTGAGGGTTCTGTCTTCACACAGATTGGGGCGTGGAGTAGTTGGGAGCTCCAGAGCCCCTCCGCCCACCCTCAGCCTTCGTGGGCCTTCATGGCGGAAGCTTCTGGCGCGAGGGAGCTGGGAGGGGTGAGGGTGGGGCGGTCTGGTCGAGGGGTCCCGGGAGCCAGGAGCTCGGGCGTCCAGTGACCGCCTCCCCAGGCAGGGCAGGGGCTCTGCAGACACCGTCTGCCCAGCAGACAGCTCTGCCCTTGTCCCCAGACTAGAGAGAAGGGGGGTGGTGTGTGTGGAAAAGCCACGGAACATCCTAACGGGAGTGGGAACAGGCCACTTTGGCAGACGAGTGATTTGTGTTTCCGGGGAGGATTCGTCATGCCCTGGAAGGTGGAGGGGGTAGCCGAAGCCTCCCTCTTTCTGGCGGGGGGGCGGGGGGGTTGTAGAACGCCCCATCAACCTCCGCAGAAACTCGAGCCAAGCCCCACCTCCTGGCTCCTGCTGTGGACCTGTTGGAAAGTTCTGTGCCTTTCTTAGGATAATAAGGATTGGAACGGGGCTGTTCGTACATCAAGGGCCGAACGAATCCCCTGGATTCAGGTGTGACTTTCAGGAACACCGGGGTCCGGGTGACAGACAGTGACTCTGTCCCTCACTTGGCGACTTGTCTTCAGGTGCCCGTGCTTCTCGAATGCACAGCGTGCTTCCTGCCGGGCTCTGGAGGGAAGAGACGCGTGCAGATGCATTTTCCTGGGCATCACAGAGAAACCTTCGACCGCACACAAGGAGTGGAGCCTCAGGGCGCCCTTGTGTGACCCTTAGCGGATCCCTGTCCTAGCTAATTCCTCCCGGAGATGTAGGAGCCGGGCAGGAGGGGGGACATCTGGTGTTGGGGGACACGTGCTGGGCGCAACCCCTTTAAGGCTGCTTTCAGAGTCAGGACCTGTGAGGTTGGGTCGGCAATGTGCTCCGGGCTTGGCTTGCTGAGCTGTACACAGTGCCAGCGTTTAGAGGAGACGGCTACGTCAGCCAGCGTCCTCGCCGCCTGGGGACACGGGGATCAGCGAGGCCGGGGGCCCTGCTCTGTTGTGTGGCTTCTCCACCTGGAGTCTCTGTGTTTGCAGAGGTGCTGCCATTGCTGCCTGCTGGGGAGGGCGGCCCAGGCCCAGGGCCAGAGCTGCGAGTACACCCTCATGGTCGGCTACCAGTGTGGGCTGGTCTTCCGGGCATGCTGTGTCAAGGGCCAGGAGACTGCAGACTTTGCCCCCGGGGACCTTGGGGACCTCCAAGAAGCAGGTAATTTCCTCCGTCTTTTCCCTTTCGGGCGGCGCACCAGTGAGGGTCATCCGAAGAAATAAAGCCAACAGAATATGCGTGCATACGTACGCAGAGAAAGAAATGTATTTTTTTTTTTTAAGATTTTTTTTTTTTTTTAACGTTTATTTATTTTTGAGACAGAGAGAGACAGAGCATGAACAGGGGAGGGGCAGAGAGAGAGGGAGACACAGAACCCAAAGCAGGTTCCAGGCTCTGAGCCATCAGTTCAGAGCCCGACGCGGGGCTCGAACTCACAGACCGCGAGATCGTGACCTGAGCTGAAGTCGGACGCTTAACCGACTGAGCCACCCAGGCGCCCCAAGAAATGTATTTTGAGGAATTGGCTCACTCGGGTCTGAAATCCGCAGGGTGGGCCAGCAGGCCAGAGACCCAAGGGAGAGTTTATATTGCAGCTTCAGTCCAAATGCTGTCTGCTAGCAGAATTCCTTCTCGCTTGGAGGAGGTCAGTCTTCACCTGATTAGACGAGGCCCACCCACATTACAGAGGGCGATCTGTTTTACTCAAAGTCCGTTGATGTAAATGGTAATCTCTAAATGATACCGTCACAGCAAATAGAGACCCGTGTTGGACCAAATCTCTGGGTACCGTGGCCCAACCGAGTTAACACAGAAAATTAACAATCACAGGCAGAGGTAAGCACGCACGTTTGCTGTCGCCTGAACTCAGCACAGACTGACTGTCAGAGCACTGTTGGCGTTTGTCACCTCCTCTGAGAGGCCACGGCCCTGGAGTTGGGACCGAAGGCGTGGGATCTGGGATCTGACAAGTCTGGGTTCACGTCCCTGTCCTAACGTGTATTTTAGGTAAACTGATTTATCCAGACCTCAGTTCGCTCATCGGTGCAATGGGGACAATTGCGGTGTCTGGGAGGACGAGGTGTCTGGTGTGGCACCTGGCTCCACAAACGTTTATCGCCACGGTTCTTCCCTGCGTTTCTAACAGCCCAGGCAGCATGGCGGGTGGCTTGCTCTCAGTTCACAGACGAGGGCCTGATGCTCAAGGCCACAAGGCCAACACACAGGGGAGGGAGAACGCCGGCCTCCCGCGCCCCGGCCAGTGCCCTTTCTCTCTCCATCTGGTGCCAGTGATGTGCAGACAAGAGACGGGCGGGGGCACCACTCACGGCTGCCTGCCTGGGTTCTTTCGGCTAATAGATACTTTTTCAGCAAAGAGGCGAGTGACCCCCCCTCCCCCCAAAGCAGTTTCCAGGGAGCTCCCGGCTGTTCATTCGCCACCCTCCGTTTGTCCCAGGCCGGATGAATCCAAGCCTTGGGGCATGGCTCAGTTACACGGTTCAGGAAACTTCTTGTTTGTCTAATAATCTCTTCCACTGATGCAGGGCTTCCTGGGCCATAATGGAAATAAGCCTGGAAACTTTCAGGAGTCCGCTGGGCCCCGGGCTTGCTGTCTGACTTTGGGCTCCTCTCCTCCTGACTCGGATGCCCTACCCCCTCCCCACTGCGGCAGGTGAGGGGCGGGAAGGCCTTCGGTGAGAGGAGCTCGCACACCTGTACCTGTGGTCCCTTCGGCTGCCCATCCCGTGGCCGTGTGACCTTGGTGGCTTCATGCTTCTGCGTCAGATGGCCCAGTCTCTCTTTGTGATTGCTCGTGGATGCCCTGGGGCTGATTTCAGATTCTCGTAAAGGAGGGTTGGAACCCCATTCTGGCTCCCTCCTTGACTCTTGGAACCAGAGATGACATTTTCACTTTAAACAAACCCAAGCTATTCGTGCTGGCGGAGCATTTCTCCCGTGTCTCTGGGAAGGATTTTTGTCGATTTACGTCTTGTTTCCATCACGCTCTCTGGGCTTTTCTGCTCCAGATGTTTTCTCTCCTGTCTTTTATCTGCTTCCGTCCTT
This sequence comes from Leopardus geoffroyi, assembly GCF_018350155.1. Classification (NCBI taxonomy): domain Eukaryota; kingdom Metazoa; phylum Chordata; class Mammalia; order Carnivora; family Felidae; genus Leopardus; species Leopardus geoffroyi. Next base: position 138,499,921 of record NC_059341.1, read on the forward strand.
GCCCCAGACTTTCCCCAGAGTCTCTGTGAGGACTCCCTGCCCTTCCTCCTCGCGGACACAGACGTACCTTCCTCCCGTCCACTAACGCTGATCGCGGGCCTACTGTGTCCCGTCGTGGGGCCACACAGAGGGCCCACAGACCACTGTTGGCCTCTAACAAAAATAAGTACAGAAGTTGAGAGGAAGCTTTTAGAAACTTTAAAGCATTCGATAGCGTCACTTATGTCCGTTTAATTTCTAAACGGGGGCTTCTGTGTCTGTATTCTTGAGTTCTTCCTGGCAACTCGTTTATATTCCGTGTTATCAAAGGATTGGCTCAAAACAAAGGAAAGAGCCCTGTCCCTTTACCACGGAGGGTTTGGGTGGAACACTTGTAGGACATATATTGATTATCCCCGTTCTACAGACTGGGAGATTGAGGCTGGCGACGCCCAGGTTCTGGATTCGTTTGGGGGCAGAAATGGTGGTCCGTTAGGGCCGGGCTTGTTCCCACAGAACACCACGCAGACCTTGACGGTGAAGAAATAGCTCTTCACGGGTCCTCCCAGCAGACGTCCCGGCCTGTGCCTTGGCCTGGACTGAATGCCCCCCGTGAGCAGAGAGTCCCCAGATTGCAAAGGTTCCCAGCCCCCTAACCTAGAAGAGAGGATTTGCACTTGCAAGGTCTTTTCCGCAGTTCCTCGCCGAGCAAAAAGTTTGCTTAGGGACCCTTACTGTATTTTAACAGCGCCGAGAAAAGACCGCCTTTGTGCAGTTAGTGTAGGTAAGTTATGCCGTATTGGATTTCATAGCGGAATTACTAAACCGTTTGGTCGTAATGATGTTTATTTTTCTGCCGTGCGTGGATTACGCACTCACTGGGGGCGGTTTAGAAGATACAGAAAGCAGAAGAAAGAGGAAATTGACATAGAGAGAAATACGGTTTCCATTAGGTCCATTTCCTTTCCTGGTTTTCTCTGCGGTCTCTTTCGGTGTCTCTTGATGTGGGAAACAAAGGCAGATAGACCTCAATTTCCTTCTAGGCTGCAGCCCCTTGGCAGATACTGGGGCAGCAGAGTAACACGTTTCTGCGGGATTCCCTGCTGTCTCAGCCCTGATGCTTTGTTGGAGGGAAAAACCATCCTGGCTTGACAACAGCTAGGCCTCCGGTGCCCTGGGAGTCTTTAGCACGTGAAAACGTCACTGGAAACTTCCTCCGGACTTTACCTCCCCCGACCCCACAGTATATAACCAGCCTCTCCTCATGGTCCCCGGACAGCTCTTTCTGCCCACGGGTCCTGTCCCCGGGCTTTAATAAAATCGCCTTTTGCACCAAAGACATCTTCAAGAATTCCTTCTTGGTCGTCGGCTCCAGACCCCACACCCCACTATCACCCCAAAAACGTCATCTCTTACACGGATGCGCTTTGATTTTTGCTACCCACCCCCCCCCCCCCGCCCCGCCCTGCCCAGCGCTGTAACATAATGCTGTCGACTTGTGATTGAGTTGGGTTCCCTGTCACCCGGTCTTGAGGAAGGGTCCTCGACTTCGGAGGCCTTGGTTTTCGAGGATTTTTAGGGATCCTCCCGCCCTTGGCTGTACGCAAGCTGAAAGGACTAACCCATTTCTTCTCTTACCCCACAACTACCGGTGGAAAACCACCCCATTCGATTAAATTAGGGTACCCCGCCGTCTCCCGTGGCCGTGTTGAATTTTCTGTTGAGTGCAGGGGCCTTGTCTAAGCCGAGTGCTCAACCCCCAGCACAGATGCTCAGACCCGTCTGCGGACTGAACCCAGTGAGTGGCTATGGATGACCGGCGGTAAACTGAGTTTTGCAGGCAAGCTGTAGGAGGACGTTCATTTCCTGGGGCTGCCCTAACAAAGCACCGCAGACGGGCTGGTGGGGAGCGTCAGCAATAGAAACGTAGCGTCTCACAGTCTGGAGTCTAGACGCCCCGGAGCAGGGTGTTGGCGGAGGGCTCCTTCCTTCTGAGGCTTCGGGGCAGAATCTGCTCCTGGGCGGGGCCTCTCTCCCGGCCGCCCCGGTGCTCCTTGGCCAGTGCACGGATGGCTCTCTCCTGCCTGTGTCTTCCCATCCTTTTTCCTCGGTGCGTGTCTGACTCTGTGTCCGGGTTCCTCTTTTTATAAGGACACAGACCACCCTAATCCACCTTAACTGGATCCTCTGCAAAGACTCTCCTCTAAAGTAAGGTCACGTTCACAGGTACTGGAGGTTAGAGCTATAGTATCTTCTGGGCGAGGTGAGGCGGGGGAGACACAATTCACGCCCTAACAAGAAGCCTTTCCCAGGTGCACCGTTTGGGGGCCGTGGCTGCATTTGCTGAAATAGGGCAAGTACTTCGGATGGCCTCAGCACCCACAGCACTCGGTTGAAACGCTGAGCTAATGAAACGGGCGCGACTGCCCGATGCTTAAGGGAGGTAGAGAATTCAGAGTTGCTGCTGAGACAAGACGGGACGCTGTGTTTGGATAAATGTCCAATTTGCCTCTCTTTCTCCCACAGCCAAGATTTCGGAGATCGAGGAGGAGCAGGAGGACCCGTACCTGAACGACCGCTGCAGAGGTGAGGCCCTGCTCCCTCCAGCGGGCCGTGAATCCAGCCTGCGGGGGAGTCCGTGCTCATGTCCTTGGGAGTCTGACGTCCTGGGAAGAGTGCTTGGGCTGAGTCAGCTGAAGTCACTCTGTCCTCCCTGCACTCCTGGGCCCCCTTCCTCCTTCCCTGCGGGCTGGGGCCTGATGGGCCAGGGGGAGACAGGGTGAGGTCACAGGAAGGGGCCGTGTGGGCCCTTAAAAGCTCCCAGCACAGCGCCCCCCCCCCCCCGCCCCCAACACAGGCTCTGTGAAGGGTGAACGCCACCGGAGGGAGGGCCGAGTGTTACTTGCCTTGTGTCCCGGAGCCCCAGCTGTGCCACTGGTGGCATCATTCGCAAATTTAAAGTGACTAGGGCCTGGCAGGTTTGTTTTTCACATGATGAAACTAGATTTGTCTTTCGTGGACCGTTCCGCATGTCTAGACGGGCAAGTCTGCCCCAGAGGTTCATTAGGAAGCTTGCCCTGTGGTCGGGGCGTTAATTGGGAGCCAGTGAAATCACAGAATGATGTGGCCCGGGTACAGTGACAGGCCGCACAGAGGTGGGGTGGGAGGTGGGGTGGGGAGGGCACAGAGCCCAGAAAGCTCTCTGGGGGGTGTGGGAGGCCTTCCTGGGGGAGGGAAAGGCTGGTTTGCAGGGGGCGAGGGGGGGCTGGCCAAGGAAGTAACACTGGGCACGCGGTGTTGGAGACACGCAGACTCGCGCGGCTCACGGGGAGGGGTGGGCCCGGGGCTAGAGGGAGAGGCTGGAGAAGCGGGCAGGGGGCTCGCAGGGCCTGGGGAGCGGCCAGAACTGTGACAGAACGTTTAGCCAGCTGGTAGAGGTCTGTCCCCGTGAGATTGGCTCTCTGAGCACCCGTCAGCTGCCCTGCTGCAGGACAGCGGGTTGGAGGGGAGGTCCCGGGGTCGTGCAGGGGCCAGGTCCCGGGGGGGTCTCCCTCGGGAAGGGAGGGGTGCCGCGCTGGAGAGGGTGGGCTCCAGCCTGGGGAGCCTGTGTCCCGTGTGTCGTCCACCCTGAGGGCGTTTGAGGTGGGGGTTTGGCTCCCGGTTGCCCTGATCTGCTCTGATTCCAGGCGGCGGCCCCTGCAAACAGCAGTGCCGAGACGCGGGGGAGGGGGTCGTCTGCTCCTGCTTCGTGGGCTACCAGCTGCTGCCCGACAGCGTCTCCTGTGAAGGTAACCGTCACCGAGCTCCGGCCACAGCAGGGCGGCGGGGGGCCTCTGCCCCCGTCTCTGCTTGACGCTCCGCACACGTCGGGGCCCCGTTCGTAGGCCGGTGGAGTCCGCGGCGCCCGGCCACGGCTCTCCTCCCGGGGCATGTACACACCGTGCTGGGAAACGGGGCTGGGTTCGGCGTCTGACCGGGCTCTGAATCCAGGATCTGAGTGGCCCTGGGCACATCGCTCAGCCTCTCTCTCCCCTCCCATTTGGGGTGGGGGAGATAGAGGACAGTGACAGCCTCTGAGAGGGGTCCTAAGGGTCATGTGACTCCAGCGCAGGGCCTCTCGCTGCTTAGTGCGTTCTCAAAATGAGCGGTAGGGGGCGCCTGGGTGGCTCAGTAGGTTGAGCGTCTGATTTCGGTGCAGGGCGCGATCTCGCGGTTCGTGAGTTCGAGCCCCGCGTCGGGCTCTGTGCCGACAGCTCGGAGCCTGGAGCCTGCTTCTGATTCTGTGTCTCCCACTCTGTCTCTGCCCCTCCCCTGCTCATTCTCTCTCTCTCTCTCTTTCGAAAATCAAGAACACATTAAAAAAAAACAAAACAAAAAAAAAAAAACGAGCAGTCGCTCTGAAACTTAGCCGGGGAAGGAAACCATTGCTTTTGATTGGGTGGTGAGTGCCCGAGACCCCTTCAGGTGCACAGCCCGAATACACATGGGTGGGGGACTGGAGAGATGCTGGGGACCCATTTACGGTGCCTTCCGGTACATTCCTTGTGGTGAAGCGCCGGCGTCCTTTGTTCTTGCTGGTTACTCCCTCGTTGCCTCCGTCTGTCCTAGATATCAACGAATGCATCACGGGCAGCCACAATTGCCGGCTTGGGGAGTCCTGTGTCAATACAGTGGGCTCTTTCCGCTGCCAGAGAGACAGCAGCTGTGGGACTGGCTATGAACTCACAGAGGACAATGATTGCAAAGGTATAACACTCTCCAGTCTACACACCTCAGCTTTCCAGGAATAGATAGAATGAGATAGTAAAGGCAGCACTGGACCCCACCTGTGACTGCCCGGGGCGCCGACCCGTTGTGTTGTTAGTAAAGATTTACCTTCTTATCTTAACGCTGAGTTAGTGACAATGGTGAGCTTGGACTTCTGAAAAGGCTCAGAGCAGGATCGTTTCAAAGCAAGATGAGAAGTGAATGAACTTCAGGTGCTCACATGTGCCTTCTACAAAAAAAAAAAAAAAAAAAAAATCTGTGCAACAGCTGCCTTCCATCTGATTCCAGACTTCCTTGAAGTTCAAAGCTTATTCTCTTCCGCTGCCTAAAAACACGACATTTCTGGCTGCTGGCCTTTCCCCGCCAAGCCATAGATGTTATTTGGCAGATAAGGCTTTGATGAGGATCTAGGAGGACATAGTTTTCTTCTGAGGGTTTCCAGCCCTTCAGAACGAAAGGCACCACTTGTATAAAAGTTTTGCTTGAGTTACGAGGGTAACTCAAAAGCCAGGCACACCCTCCTGACGTCGCAGGGCCTTTGGGCAAAGCTCTGTTCAGCCCATCCTCGCAGCCTCGCTGGGCGGTTTGGACCCTGAGATCCCAGGGGCCCAGCCAGCTGAGTATACACTTTTGAACATTTGACAGCCACGAACTTCAAAGGAAGGGCAGCCAAAATGTCCGATCATGGCAATCGCCCCTGTTCGTATTTGGAATATTGTGACGACGTCAGAATGAATGAGTTCGTAGGCACGGTTTTTATTGCCACTAAGATCATTGCTTTATTGTCTAAACCAAACATGCACTTAGCCTAGAGGTAAAAAAAAAAAAAAAAAAATCCCACATACTGCCAGGAAAGTGCCTGGGTTATTTAGTATGTAACAGAAAGTTTGCCTCATAAGAGCCTTGGTTGGGGGGGGGGGGGGGGTGCGGGGAGAAAAAAAAAGAACTTTAAATCTTTAGCAACGCGAGCACTATTTGGCTAACTAAGGCTCTTTTTTTTTTTTTTTAATGTGACTTCTCGATTGGAATGTTTCGGGTTGTAGTCTGAGTAATGAGCATGAGGAAAAAAAACTTTCTTGTGATTTTTGTGAATGTTGTAAGATGCTTCTGGCAGGACTCTTGCTAACAATTTCCTTTTTTTATGATGTACCAGATATTGACGAGTGTGAGAGTGGTATTCATAACTGCCTCCCCGATTTTATCTGTCAGAATACTCTGGGATCCTTCCGCTGCAGACCCAAGCTACAATGCAAGAGTGGCTTTATACAAGATGCTCTAGGCAACTGTATTGGTAAGACATTGCCGCCAGGGTCCCCCAGGCAGGGCGAGCGCTCGAGCGGCGGGCCACAGCTCTAGATCGCGCTGGGCCTGCCGAGCAGAGGTCGGCAAGCATATCCTCAGAAGGGCTGGGAAGCCAATATGTTAGCCATACGGTCTCTGTTGCAAAAACTCGGCTCTGTGGACCAAGCTAGGGAGCAGCCACAGATTTGTGAACAAACGCACGGTACCGTGTCCCCATAAAACTTGATTTGCAAAAACAGCTGCAGGCCGGGTTTGGCCGCAGGGCTGTAGTTGACCGACCCCTGGTTCGGCTTCAGTTTTGGAGTTCGAGACACGTGGTTTAGAATGAATGCGTTAAGGTGGTTTATGTCCCTCCTTTGACTCTGAATTTCGTCCTCTATAAAATGGGATTAATCCTACGACCTGGTTTGGCGGCTTGAGGCAAGGACGGAACAAGATGATTGGGAAATGCCTTGTGTGTTAAAGTTTTGTTGTAGAAAATCCTTTATATCAGTGGTGGATTTCATCGAGACGGAAGGGAGAATGGGGGTGCCAGGGGCCTGGGGCGGGAATGTGGGGAGTTAGCGTTTACCCCGCAGAGTTTCAGTTGGGGCAAATTAAAAAGTTGTGTGGATGGAAGGCGGTGATGGCTGCACGGCCGTGTGAACGTATTTAATGCCACCTGTCTATACGCTTAAAGATCGTTAAAATGGCAAATTTTATGTCACATACATTTCACCGCAAAACAAATCTACTGTATTGCCTGACGTCAGAGCAAGACTGCTGTGGAATTAAAGGAAATCCCGTGTGAATGGTCACACTCTTGGGATGGAGAAGCAGCGTGGGGAGGGGGCAGGGAGCTGAGGGATGAGTCACGAGCTCTGCAAATGGAAGGTGACACCCCTTTCTCCCGGAGTCACCCAGGCTATAACCACTTGGCTCGGCCGGTGTTTGCTGTTGGCATTTGTATCCAGATCTGTCGGCCTGGCCTTGGTCTCTGCCCAGCAGAAGCTTCTGGGTCCTGCCTTTGAGGACGGGAACACTCCCCCCCCCTCCCCCCCCACACACACACCCCTGCCGGAGAGCTGCAAACACCACCAATTAGAACCCTCCTTCACTGAGGCTGTCCCGTTTCCCTCCTTAAAGGGCGCTTCTGGAAGCTGGTTTCTGTCTTAGGTTTGCCTCGCCCTCTCTCAGATAAATCTATATTGATCTTTGATTTGAAATGGCAGTTTGGACAGAAAGCTCTCTCACCTTTTTTTTTTTTTTTAAACCATCCCAGAGTATTTAAAGACAAATAGACCAGTAACCCCCTGGGACAGAGGCCTCCTTGGAACCCTACCCCAGACTTTGCTTTTAAAGCTCCCCAGTCATCTGGTGCGGGGAGGGTGGGGAGGCATCGGAGCTGTGGGGGCCTCCGCTTGGCTGGGGTTGGCCCCCCGCCAGCCTCCCGCCAGCCGGGCTATCGTCACCCAGCACAGGGGGCCTGTGAGCAGGGGGCTGGCGGCTCTCCCAGGGCCAGCGGGGAGGAGGGTCCTGCCCAGACTTGCAGGGCGCTTGGAGGGGGCTCCGCAGAGGAGGCTGGCATCTGTTTGGGGTGGAAACCCTGACTCATGACAAAATCAGCCCCGATTTCCACACGGAAGAAGCCTTTGCGAGTCTGTGTAGCCCGTTGCCCCTCTACGGGGTGCCAAGTGTGTAGGGGACAAGGTGTGAGAGTAGGGGTGGGGACAGTCCCCTCTGCATCCTTCCCTAGATGCGGGGAGAGCCTGGGTGAGCAGAGCAAAGCCCCGAAGGAGCCCTACCCGCCAGTCCCTGGGTGTTTGGAGGGTCTACAGAGCAGCCACGAGGCGTCCCGCAACTCGGGCTCGGGCAGGTGCCCCTTCTCGTGCCCACAGTGCTCTTTAGTGCTCCTAAAGAAACTCAGGATCCTTTCTTTAAAACGTTTTTTCTTTAATATATATTTTTTACTTTATTCAGTTTGAGAGAGTGAGCGTGGGGATAGAGGGAGGCAGAGAGAGTGCGAGACAGAGGGGGGGGGGAAGCGGGGGGGGGCAGAGAGAGAGAGAATCCCAAGTCGACGCCACACTGTTAGCACAGAGCCCACTGTGGGGCTCGATCCCACAACCCGTGAGATCATGACCTGAGCTGAAATCGAGTGGACGCTTTGCCAACGGAGCCCCCCAGGCGCCCCGAGACGATCCTATCTTTGTTGGTTTTCTTTTTCCTGCTTCCTCTGATTCCCTGTCGGGGTTCTCACCGTCTACCTTTCGGCTTCAGTGAGGACGATGGAATGGGCCAGAGCAGGGCTTCCCGCGCACTGCATCTTGGGGTGTTCCGAGGTGTCCCAGCGGGGCAATCAAGGGTCCCGTCGTCATTGGGTTAAAGTTAGCGAGGTGCTTTTCAGCTGGGATCGTCCGGGCTTTTCCCGTGTGAGCCTGTAAGAGACAGAGGTCGTATGACGCGTTCCCAAACGGCTTGGACCTTTTCTATTTATTTGTTCTTTATTTTTCCCGGTGTCCCATTCATGCATTGATTGCCTGGTCCTTCCTTACCTTGTGGTGCTCACAGGTGGGGGGACTCCCCTGCCCGGGGAGCACACCATGTCTCAAGGGGTACTCGTGTTGCACGGAACACAGTTTGGGAACTGTAGATCTGCTTGGCGAGCACGAAACCTCCGGGGGAGGCAGCGATATCGTTGCTAGACGCTGCATTTGTTCTTGATACGGGGCAGGGGACAAATTTTTTTCTGTAAAGGGATGCCTAGTAAGTACCAGGTTCAGGTGCTATAGGGCCTATGTTGCAGCTCGGGTGTTCCAATAAAGCTTTATTGACAAAAACAGGCAGTGAGCTGGATTTGACTGGCGGACTGTAGCCTGTCAACGCTGATTTTCGGGCTGGGAGGCAGGACACCTTGCTTCTAGAGCCGCCTAGCTTTCATAAACTGTTAAGTGCTGTGCTGCTGTGTGAAGGCTGACTCCAGGGGCGGCCCTGGGTCCTACCCCTGACTGTCCTGGCCCCTGACGGGTCAAGGAGCGTGGGGCTTGGCCAGGAGGGGAGAACAACAGCTGATCCCTCTTTTTGACTTTGGCTCAGGGGCCTTCTACCATAACTCCCTTCTCTCCGTCCCCTGGGTGCTTTGCAAGTGTCTGAACAAGGGGGTTCTTAAAAACCTAAGTGCCTGTAGAAGTCTCCCCTTAGTAAGAAGTGTAGCCTCTGTGGTTTTACACCAAATTCGAGCTGGGGGAATGAAGGGTCCTCCTTGTCCGATCACTGGTTCGCACTCGCCAGGCGTGTGTCCAGCAGAGGTGAAGGCCCCACGCAGGCACGTGCAGTCAAGGAGGGGGACCACAGTGCGGTGAACTTGGAGCCAGCAGCCCCTCCCCGCTGGGCACAAGTCAGCTCGGGCCTGAGGAGCCCAGATGGGGGCCAGACAGGAAGGGGCCTCCAGGAGGTGACACGCAAGCTGTGAAAGTGTTTCCCAGGCAGACAGGGGAGGTGACTTCCCAGCCAGGGGCTGTGTGAATAAAGGCACAGAGGTGGGACCCAAGCGGCCTGTTCAGGAGCCATCAGTGTGCTGTAAGGGCTCAAGCCTGGTCGCGGGGACCGCTGGCCAGAGTGAGGCCGAGGCCAGGCGGGCCGGGCCCATCATCGGAGGAGCCCAGAGCCTCGCAGGGGCAAGAGTTTCGGGGCCGAGGACATTTAGCCCCGCACCCCGTGTGGAGCGAGTGAACACGAGTTGGCCCCTGAATTGCCAGCTCCATGGTGGGGGACTGCGAGTCCTGTAGGATTCAGAAGGGACATAGCCACGTGACCGTGGGCAGACCTGGGAGCCAGGCACGCGGCTTCAGATTCGGTGCAGGGAAGGATGGGGGGCTTGAAGCTTTAGGGGCAGGGAGATGCCACGGAGGTCGTATTTCAGGTGGCATGTGTTGGCAAAACCTGGGAGCCGGCTGGAAGCCTGCCGCGTGGTCCAGGGTGAGGGCATCGTAGTACTTCTGTTTGTGGTTTTGCAATAAGGAGGGAAGTGTCGGGGGGGGGGGCGGTTTCGGAGATCTAGCTGTTGGGTTTTGGGAAGCCCTCCACGTTTAACCTCGCTGTCTCCGTCTTTCCTGCTGCAGATATCAATGAATGTTTAAGTATCAGTGCCCCATGCCCTGTTGGGCAGACATGCATCAACACGGAGGGCTCCTACACATGCCAGAAGAACGTGCCCAATTGTGGCCGTGGCTACCATCTCAACGAGGAGGGAACCCGCTGTATTGGTTGGTATCGGAAAAGAGAACCAATCTGAAATCAACTTTTCTGTCTGCGCCTGGCGCCCCCCTCCCTTCTCTGGAAGGGGAGGAGGAGATCCCCAAGTGAACCTGTCCATCCATCCCGTTGCTCATTTCCAAGCTTAGACCTTCGTCATCTATTGCCTGGACCATGGCAGTAGCCTGCCAGCCTACCACTGCCCCCAGTTTAACCCCTTTCAGTCTGTCCAGGGTCTCTTGAGCTGGAAGCGCTCTCATTCCTCCCTGCTCACAGCCCCCGTTGGTGACAGACCAGGACAGATGCCCCTGCTTACAACCTAGTCCTCCTGAGGTGGCCCCACCTTCACGAGCTTTATAATTCAGATGAACTAGGCCTTGCAGCTCCCTAAAGAAGCCCTGCCCTTTCCTCTCTGTGTAGTATTTTGCTCTTACGTTATTCCCTCTGCCTACCCGCTGCTACGTTCCTTTGGATCCAGACCCCTGCCAGCCAGAGAGAAGCTCTCTACAACTCCCAGAATACTTCCTTAACGTCTCCCCGGGTCACTGGGCCCTTTCCGCCTCAGCTAGGGCCATTGCTGGCTGGCCAGAGCAGGAGGCCCCGAGGGTAGGGGCTGCATCTGGGTCCGCTGTGTCCCCAGCATGGGGCCCAGCACGTAGCAGGCGCTCTGGGACATCGTGTTGAAGAGCCAATGATACTGCTTTGTCAACGTACAGTTTAGTTTGCTGCTCTCCCGGCTTCCTTTCTGATCATCTCAGGGAAAAGCCCCGCTTAACGTTTTCCAACATGTCCTTCCTTCTCTTTTGCAAGATGTGGATGAGTGCGCAGCACCCTCTGAGCCCTGCGGGCCAGGGCACCTGTGTGTCAACTCGCCTGGAAGTTTCCGCTGTGAGTGCAAAGCCGGATACTATTTCGACGGCATCAGCAGGACGTGCGTGGGTACGTGGGTATCCCTGAAGGCCTGGGGGGGGGGCCCAGGCCAGGTGGCACCCTGGCGTGGCCACAGCCTACGCCTCACCTCGGAGAGGCCTAGTGCAGCAGTCCCCGAGAAGAGACCCTGAGTCAAGAGACCCCCGTCCGGTCCCAGCCCTGGTGCTGCACTCCCGGGTGTCACCCCGCCCGCAGAACAGGTGTTCTGTTTGACTCAAGACCTCCAAGGGTCTATGAGACCCCAGCCCACTCCTCAAATGCCCGAGAGCATTAGTGATTTTCTCCCAGAGTCGCTGCCCTCGTGCAGGGCTGCGGGGCTGCGTGCCTGAGGCACGGTGACCTCAGCGCCGGGAACGGGGACAGACCCCGCTGGCCGAGCGCCTGCCATCCGCAGACCAGGGTGCTCGGGGGAGGCTGGCCCCTTGTCAGACCCCAGTGGACCCTCGTGCGGGGCTGGGGTGGGGAACTGATGGGTGGGCACGTCCTCAGTGTGCGTCACAGAAGGGACACGCGACTGGCCCGGTGAGCAGATGGGCGGGCGTGGCCCCGGCTCCCTCGCCCACCCGTGCCGCGGGTTTGACTCGCGGGACGAGTCACTTTGCGCCTCTCATCTGAGCAGAGAGGCTGCGGGAGGTGGGGTCGCCAGCAGAGGCTTGGGTGGCACTGAGGGGGCCCACCTGCTCCGTTTCAGACATCAACGAGTGTCGGCGCTATCCCGGGCGCCTGTGCGGCCACAAGTGCGAGAACACGCCAGGCTCCTATTACTGCAGCTGCTCCGTGGGCTTCCGGCTCTCTGCCGACGGCCGCTCGTGTGAAGGTGAGGCGGCCTGGGCGCCGGGCAGGCTGATCGACTCCCTTCTCCCGGAGAGGCCACGGCTCCACCCGCAGACGCCGTCTGTTAGGACAGACTCGAGTTTGTTTCCCAAGCGCAGATTAAGTGAGGCATCAGTGGGGGAAACGCCTGTGACAGGTGACGTGTCAGAGATGCCCGGGCCTCCTGGGCCCCGGAGCGCCCAGTGGCCTCTGCCCAGGGCCACGCACGTGGGGAACGGATAAGCCGGTTTAGGAACAAGGGACGTGGCTAAGAGTGCGGGATGGGGAGGCGTCCCACCCACCCTGTGTTCACGTGACCTCCGGGAGTGGCTGGCCTCGCCTGCCTCGGTGTCCTACCGGGAGACAGGGCTTGGTAGGTCAGATTTTCGAGGAAACGGGTAAGACAGAGTTTACCCAGACTGTTGCATCCGCGGAGAGGGGCTTGGGTGTAAAACGATCTCAGTTTGGGAAAAGCAGAAGGCAGGAGGCTTTTTAAATTTTTCTTTATTAACAATTTTTTAAAAATGTTTTATTTATTTTTGAGAGAGAGAGACACAGAGTGTGAGCGGGGGGAAGGGGCAGAGAGAGAGAGACACACACACACACATACAGAATCCGAAGCAGGCCCCAGGCTCCGAGCTGTCAGCACAGAGCCCGACGTGGGGCTCGGACCCACAAACCGTGAGATTATGACCTGAGCCGACGCTGGACGCTTAAACTGACTGAGCCACCCAAGTGCCCCAAAGGGCAGAAGGCTTTTTAAATGCTGGGGTGTGCTAAAGACAAGCGCGGCGGAACGTTAAGTGGGGGATCAGCATGTTTAGGCTGGCTGCACCTGCTAACTGGCTCCTGCCCTCCCACAGAGACTGGGAGGGCAGGGGCGGAGGTGGGGGGCGGGGAGCTGCCCTTCCCAGTGACCGCACTTCAAAGGCGTGGTTTGCAGGTCCTGGGTTGTAGGGGGTACATCTCAAAGGGACAGAGCAAGGATTGACATTTGCAAGTTTGCTAAAGTCAACACTTCTAAGAAAAAGGGAGGTCAGGACCGAGTGTCTTCTTTGGGCTGCTCTGAGCTTTCTCAGGCAGGCCCTTTAAGGGTCTGGGGTCGTCATCCTAGGCACCCCGTCTTGGGCCGGTAGAAGCCATGCTCAAGTGTGCTCAGGGCCCTTAGTCTGCCGGGTGGAGGCTGGAGGGAGTCGTTAGTGCTGAGCCTGTCGGTTCTCAGATAACATCCACCTCCTCTGGGGCTGGACCGAGATGGCGTGAAGTGTGTTCAGCACAGGGCCTGGCACACCGCAGGCGCTCAGCAGACGTCACGTCTTCTCTGAGGACTAGGTTCTGAGATCAGCAAAGTCCAGAGCTCTTAACAGCCCTCGGCGCTCCCCTCCCGTCGCCCGGCAAGCCCTGTTCTGTGCAGCGCGGCGCCTGGGTACAGCGTCTGGACGCTCGGCAGGACGATCACAAAAGTCACATATGCCCAGACGCACCCAGTACGCACAGGTCTCCCACTGGAGGGGTGGACGGTGTGACGGGATCCTGGGCCCTCGGGGCCCCCCAAGATTCTAGGATCTGTCCCCAGGAACCAGACTCAATGCACGTGTTTTGGCGAGGAAAAAAAGATTGATGCACAGGGGTCCCTCGAGCTTGGGTTCAAATCCCAGCTTGACCATGTTATGGCCTTGAAGAAGTAACTCGGCACTTCTGGGCCCCATTGTCCTCATCTGCAAAAGTGGGGGGAGCAGGACCCACCTTACCGGGGGTCCTGAGGATGATGCACGTGGAGAGCGTATCCCAGTGTCCTGCGTGAGACCAAGTGCCAGCTATGGGGACCGTGGGTGTCACTGCTGTTAGCATTCATGGCTTACGCTGTTCTTCATGAGTCCCCAGTGACTGGAAAGGAGGCAGTCACGTCTACGTGAGTAGCAACATGGGGGACACAAAACCGGGGCATGGCCAGCTTTGCCCTATCCTTCCGCTACGCATTTGTAAAGCAACCCCGATAAGGTGCGTAACAAGAACGTGGTTCCTGCCTTCGAGGAGCGTCTCTAGGATTTGATGAGAAACCACACTGGGCAGCAGGGACGGCCAGGCAGGGTGTTGGGGGTGCTGCAGGGACGAAACACGGGCCGAGAGGCTAATGGACATTCTTAGCTGCTCACCCCGTCTGCCCTGCTAGGAATTAGCAGTAAATAAATGTGAGAAGGGACTTCTAGGCCAGAGGTTGGCACAAATCTTTTCCTAAAAGCCGCATAGTAAATATTTTAGGCTCTGCCCGCCACAATCTATGTTGCGGGTACCCACTTCTTTGCAGGGCAAAGGCGGCCATACGCCAGGGTAAATGAGTGAGCGTGGCTGTGTGCCAATAGAACTTCCTTTACAAAAGCAAGTGGTGGGCCAGAATTGCGCTGATCCCTGCTCTCAGCGAAGGGAATGGACGAGCGGGAGCTCAGAGTCGCTGAGTGGGCTGGTGGTGAGCTTTACGCACTGGGGTATCCGGGATGTGGGCACATCGACGGTTCACTCGGGCCTCCGTCTCTGCAGAGGGCATCGTCTTGGAGGTGAACTGGGGAGGGCTGTGATCACATCTCCAGTTGAGGACTAGAACTGACCCTGGGAGCCTGAGGCGGGACCCACTGGACGGAGCCGAGACCGGAGGCTTTATGTCGCCCTGATGAGAGATTCCGGAGGGAATCTCTGTCCCTCGGGGTGACCCTCGGGGCGACCCCAGGCGGCAGACGGCGGGACTTCGGGCCCTCCATATGTGTTCCCTTGGGGGGGACCAGGGGTGTGCGGGGTGGCTCCAAGCGGGGTGACCTCCGGGGACCCTCTCTCTTTCAGACGTGAACGAGTGTAACAGCAGTCCCTGCAGCCAGGAATGCGCCAACGTGTATGGCTCCTACCAGTGTTACTGTCGGCGAGGCCACCAGCTCAGCGACGTGGATGGGGTCACCTGTGAAGGTGAGGGGGGCGCCCCGCCCGGCTGAGGGGAGAGCACCCCCGCCCCTTTCTCCCGAACGCCCTTGCAGGCTGGCGGCCGGTGTAGGTTTTTTTTTCTCCCTGCAGCTGAGGCTTGTTTGGATACAAATGAGTCCTCGAGAGTGAGGTTTAGAAAGCAGCACACCCACTCCCCGGATTTTTCTTTCCGAAATGCGTCGCTGGTGAGCGCCACGTCGCGTGGGGGCCTTGGACCACACGTGGCGGGGACCGCAGGTGCCAGGGCTTGGCGGTGTGCGACCCTGGGGCGAGGAGGGGCCTCAGGGGCCCCCCCCCCCCCCGCATGCCTGATTCGCAGCTCCGCCTCTCCCTGGTGGGGGACCATCCATCACCTGCAGCCTGAGGGCCGACCCCAGCCCCACCGGGCTGTCAGAGGGTCGAAGACGACCCAGAAGCGCTTAGTACAGTGCCTGGCGCACCGTCGGTGCTGAAAGGTGCTGTTGGGATTCCTACCGTTTCCACGGAAGGCGTGTTTCTTATTAGCACGTGGATAACCGTTAGCATGAGGGTGTGCCTGCAGCCCGCAGGCCATCTGTGCTACGTACTGTTCTGAAGCCCTTGGCCTTTCCCCCTCCACTTGGCCCCCGTCCTGCCTCCTTACCCCACGTGTACGTACTTTGCACCGTGGACTTGCTGTGTGACGCTGGGCTAAGCTCTTCCCCTCTCTGGGCCTCCCGTTCCCCTCTGATGTGAAGGTTCCTGAGCCCCACCCCAGTACTCTGCGGCTTCCTGTGTCCAGATGGCCCCATGTGGCCGTCCTCCCAGGCCCCTTCCTGGCCCACTGTTGGGAATGGAGCTCGGCCACGGGATGCTGAGGGTGGGCTTTGCCGTCACAGACATTGACGAGTGCGCCCTGCCCACCGGGGGCCACATCTGCTCCTATCGCTGCATCAACATCCCTGGAAGCTTCCAGTGCACCTGCCCTCCGTCCGGATACAGGCTGGCCCCCAATGGCCGCAACTGCCAAGGTGAGCGCTGGGGACGGCCTGGGGCTCTGTGGTGCCGGGGAACTGAGGCCAGGCAGCCTCCCTGACGCACTGGGGGGGGGGGCGGGGTGCATCTGGGAAGGGGAGGGGGGGCCTCTGCATCCACGGAGTGTCTCGGGGTCCACACGCACCCTGGTCTCTCACTCCTGGCACGCCTGTCTTCGGGGGGTTCTGACCCTCCCACCCTGCCCTCAGCAGCTCCGAGGGGGCCAGAACAGGGGCTGACAGCCTTTAGGAAGTGGGACCCCATCCCGCAGCAGGGGGGCTACTCGGTCAGCCTTTCATCCACTGATTTGACAGGCCCTTGACGTAAGCCAGGCCCTGCCGAGAGAGTTACGGGCAGAGCAGGTGGGGGAGGCCTCTGTCCCAAGGTGCCGATGACTGCCCTGCTGAGGGCGGGCGTGGTCCGCAGTGGGACAGCCCCGAGGTCTCTGTATTCGTGAGGGTGTCCCGCTGGGGCCACGGGTCAGCTCCCACATGGACTAGATGAGGGGGGCCGATGGCCCCCATCTGCACTCAGCTCCCATATCTAAGAACACCCTAGGAGTCACCGTGAGCCCCGTAACTAAGCCATTTGGTGACCGAGAGAGGGGTGCCAAGTAGATATTTGTGAACGAACAATCCCCGAGTGGATCAAGGGACGGCCCCAAGAAGCTGAGCCACAGAGGTCGGGTCTGTCCGGCCCCTTCCTCATGAGCCCCCACACAGGACGGTCGACCCAGAGGCTCAGAGGCCCCGGGTTCTGCACACGTGATTTCTGGTCGTGAGGAAGGACTTTGATCAAAGGCAGGCAGGAGCGGTGGCCTTTCCTGGGAGGCACCCACTCAGCGCGCCCGCAGCTCTGGGTGGAAGTCACTTTGTTTTTGCCTCTCTGGCGGAGCGGATGACTTTCTTGCTCCTGGCCGGCCTCCCTTGCCGCAACCTGGGGTCCTGCCAGACACAGCAAAACACATTCCTGAGCCTCGGCCTTTGAGATTAGGAGTGTTGTTTTTACCGCCGAGATCAGGCGTTTGGCACCTCTCACAGACGCCTCTCAGGCTCGCCAGACCCCACCATTCTGCTGCTCCTGAGACCTGTGGGAAAGAGGACAGCTCCCCGTGTCCGGGGACCTCTCAGGACAGTGTCCCAGGCCTCACCGACCCCAGGCCCTGGGCACAACGTAGAACTCCTTGAAGCCTTGGTGTCCTCATCTGTCACGTGCAGCCGCTAGCTTCTGCCATTTCCTTCTGGCATGTCACGAGTCCCCCGTGAGGTGACGGTACTGACCCTCAGGAGCCTCGGACAGGTGCTGGCTGCTTAGAACCTTGGCTCTGGCCCGTGTGGGTTCAAAGCTCAACTCTGCCGCGTGCAAAATGTGTGGCCTTGGGTGAGCCCCGGAGCCTGTGTGAGCTCCTGCCTACACTGAGGATAATAAAGAGCTGTCGGGAGAACGGAACTCTCCAAAGCTCATCCCAGAACTGTGAACGATGAGTAAAACCTCCATAAGTACCGATTATCCTATAAGTAAGAAAGCTGGCGAGGGCACTGCCACAGAGCGCAGGGGAGGGAGGGGAGCAGGGGAGCAGCCAGGGGAGGGCGAGGGCGGCCCCATCTCCCCCCCTCAGTCCTGCCTGGTGGGAGGCCCCAGCGCCACCATCTGGGGATGGGGTCGGCTCGGGCGGCCTCAGCCTTCACTGGGCCGCCTTGGGGTCTCTCACAGACATCGATGAGTGTGTGACCGGCATCCACAACTGCTCCATCAACGAGACCTGCTTCAACATCCAGGGTGGCTTCCGCTGCCTGGCCTTCGAGTGCCCCAAGAACTACCGCCGCTCCGCAGACACGTAAGTCCCTCGGGCCTCGCCATTGTCTGTCTGCGTCGGCCTTCCTGGGGGCCTGGCTCCCGGCCTGGGTGGGCGGCTCATGAACTGTGCCCTCCCACCGGGGCCCTGGGAAACTTGAGGACCCCGATTCTCAAGCCCCTAAACGCCGGGAGGCTGGTTGCAGAGAGCCTAGGTAGTGACTTCAAGGAGGGCAGGCCTGGCCTCAGGGAGCCTGTGCGAGGAGCCAGACAGAAACACCAGGCCTGAGACCTTGGGCCCGAGGCAGCTCGCCGGGTCTCAGCTTCGTCATCTGCGAGATGCAGAGGTCAGAACATACTCTGACCCAGACGAAGGTAGTGATGCTTCTGGGTGAGCTGATGTGGTTGCTGGGGCATCGTCATTAGGCGACCCCCCTCCTGAAAGCCAGATTCCATTCAGCCCGGTGACTGTGTGGGAACGGCACAGAATTTTCTGTATCCCAAACTTGAGGCTGTATGTTCCTATGTTATTGGAAGCTCCCTCCTTCCCAGGCCACTAGGGTGTCTGCTGGGATGTCCAGAAACCCCCTTCCTCAGGGCGTAGGGAGGACCTCTGGTCTCACTGCATACCACCCTACCCCTAATTTTATTCAGCGAGGTTTGTTTCATGCCACTGTCAGTAATTTCAGGAGGAGCTCTCTAGTGGGGCCAGATTCGGGAGCACGGGTGCGTGACCCCCCCCTTTCAAACCCCCAGAAACGCTCGAAGCCAGTGCACAGCTAGGCTGACCACAACTCGGCCTCTTGACCGTGAGCCAGCTCCTCCCGCTGGAGGGTCAGGGCCTCCTTGGCTGGGGCACCCGGCCCCAGTGTCCACTAGCTCAAGCCCAAAGGGCGGCTGCCCTGGCTTGCGGTTCTGGCCTGGCCTCCGGCTTGCTGAATGCCAGATGCTCAGACCTCCGTCTCCCCAGCGGCACTCTGGGCTCTTCCCAGGTGCTCGTCCTCCGGCCTCGCCACCTTCGCGGGCTTGCTCTGTTCTCCCAGCCCACGTACGTTCGTCCGCCTGGAGACCCGATAGCTCGTGTCCTCCCTGTGCCCCGGTTAGGGAAGAGGCACCCCAGAACTGAGCCCCGGAGGGCAGCGAGGGCGTACCTCGGACCCCTAAGAAAGTTCCGTTTCCTCAACTTGAGGCTGGGCTGCTATTTGTGGTATTAAGTTCCTGCTCCCCCAGTTCTTTGTCTGTGTCTGGGCTCGAGGACTCCGGAAGACTGGCTGGTGCTGGGCATGGAATTCTAACGCAGGCAGCCACGAAGCCCAGACTGGAGGCAGCCTCCCTGTGGGGGTCTGCGTGCTTCCCGAGCCCGAGGGTGGACAGGTGGGCGCCGTGAGCTGAGGTTGTGACTGAAATGAGCAGATCCGGCCTCTTCCTGCGTGTTGGCATTTGCTGTGGAAGCCTTGGCCACGCCTCGATGCTGGAGAAAGTCATTTACTTGTTTGGGGACCGCAGGCATACTGTGTGCAGGCACCCGGGCAAACAGTGGGCCCACAAAGGCCCCCGTGCCCAGCACCGTGCCTACTAAGAGCGCATTCCAGAGCAGCAGTGGCCACAGAGTGTGTGGCTTGGGTGGGGGGTGCCTGGAGTAGCCGTTGGGGGAATGAATGGGGAGGGGGAAACTGAGTTAGGCAAAGAAGGAGGGAGTGGCGGGCAGGACTGGAGTAGGGCTGGGGACAGGGGATCGAAGGGCGTCCGGCCATGAAATGGGGTGCTCAGTGGGGAGCTTGGGCTGGCATTCTGCTCATTCTGGGGGTTGATGCTTCAGGACCCGGTCTGTCCTATCCCACGGCTTCATCAGCATGTACCGGGGGCTGATAAAGAGGGGGCTTGTCATTTTCTGTGAGTAGGAGGAGGGAGCAGGGCCCCACCCACAGTACAAGCAAGAGAGGGAAGATGGGGCTCCAAGCTGCCCCTCCGGGGAGGACGGCCCAGATTAACACCCATGCCTGCTCGCCAGCGCTCCCCCCAGCGGCGGGCACAGAGGGGGAGGAGAAAGAAACTGGGGGTAGTGGCCAGGCCAAGCCCTCCAGGACTGAGCTCTCCGGCTTCTCGGGGAAGCTGTGGCATTCCAGAAAGATGCCAGCTTGGAGTTACTCCATTCCAGGTCGCTTGGGCTCCTCGGAGCCTCTGTACCCTCAGCTGTGAAGCGGGTGGTGAGGCCACCCTGCCAGGTTCCTGCGGGGTGAGCCTTGATGGTGGAGCAGGGCCCCCTCATAAAGCTCACGCTGGGTTCAGCCCCCATGGGGGAGTGGGTAGGCGCCCCAAAGGTCTGTCTTACTGCCAGTTTTTAGGGGGGTGCTCCCTGGTGTCCAGGGCAGGGCCTGAAAGGGCTGTGTGGAAAGGGGAAGAGCCAGGGCCGGGATTCCAGACTTCCAGACTCGCTGTCCTGTTCCTTGGGGCTGTGGCCTCAGGCCAGTCTCTTGGCCACCCAGGGGCTCTTTCTGTGTCTGCAACACCTGCTTGGCAAGGCCTTGGGGATTAGCAGGGATTAGTGGTAACGAGCTCCAGGCAGCCAGCCCGGTGCTGGGACAAGAGTGGTAGGGAGTGAGGACGGTGATGACCAGCCATCCCGTTTCTCTCCCTCGGGGCACTTCAGCTTAGCCACAGAGGTTCCTCGGGGCACCTCTGCTGTTCCCCGCCTGCTGCTTGCCGCCCGTGTGACTGGTTGAGCTCCCGGCCCTCCGATGGGAGACGAGACATGGGCGTCTGAGGGGCTGTGTGGTTGGGGCCATCATGCTACACACAGGACTCCATCTGGTTGCAGTTTTCTCCTTTGCTGGTCCCTGTGGGGAATCACGGGCCAGCCGGGAGCCCAGTGTAGGAAGGGGGGTTGGGGCTGGCACCCCGAGTTGAGTGGCCATTGGAGGCTTGTATCCTGGTTGTCCCTCCTAGAGAGAGGAGTTACCGTAGGACCACGGGGGCTCGTAGCTTAGTGTCAGCATAGTGACAAGCCTCTGACAAATGGTAGACCGACCCAGGCAGGATACAGGCCGGAGCTCCAAGCAAGGAGTGGCCCGTCTTCTCGGCACTGTTAACGCCTCAGGCTGGAGTTTTCTTGCTTTGTAGCTTCTTTTCCTCATCCTCCAAAATCCTCTTAAAGAATTTATTATCTGACCTGCAGAAAGCAATTTATAAAATTTAAAAGAGCTGTATCAGGAAAGACCCACTAGCCAGCATTTCTGTCGGTAACATTTAGGGAGTCTTGATAGGGAAGATTTAAGGTGTGTGCCCTCTCTCTGTCTCTCTGTCTCTCTCTGGGCCTCAGCCTTCTCTTTCTGTCC
This sequence comes from Leopardus geoffroyi, assembly GCF_018350155.1. NCBI lineage: Eukaryota > Metazoa > Chordata > Mammalia > Carnivora > Felidae > Leopardus > Leopardus geoffroyi. Next base: position 138,521,037 of record NC_059341.1, read on the forward strand.
ACACAATCTCCTTCTGGGCAGTGTCCCTGGCGGCCAAGGGGCGGTAACTGGAGCATGACCCAGCAAGGCTGGGCCACAAACCACAGGGCTGGGCCTCATGGATCGTCCAGGCTGTTAAGATCCTGACCACACGATTCCCTCCTACCCACAGGAGGAATGTCAAAGCGTTCCAGAGCCTGGGATGGGACTGAAAACATCCTCTTTATCCCCTCAGCAGGACGGACCCCTGAGACATGCGGTCTTAGAAGCCAGAGGAAGGCCGCACAGCCTCGGTTGGCACAGCTCTGGGCCTGAGGGTACAATGCGGGTGGACAGGGGAGAGGGGAGTGGAGCCCTGCCTTGGCCTGTTCCCAGGGCTTCTGTCCAGAATGACAAGAGCATGAAAGCCAGGGAGGTGCCGGCAGGGAAGGCTATAAGCGTGAGACAGCCTGGGGGGTGGCCAGAATGGCCGTGCCTCCCAGGAGAAGGGACTGGGCCTGGGGGAGAGAACTCTCTAGTGTGTGGCCACTTTCAGTAATTGCATTTTCACAGAAAATAGAGCGTTCCGATCAAATCCGTTGAACTGAAAAATTGGGGCACGTTGTTCTCTTGTACATGACGAGATGGAAACCAAGGCGTGTGGTCCCAGGGACCTGGCCCTTCTCTGTGCGACGACAGCCCTCCAGACATGCTGGCTAACAAAGACTTTTGTGTGGGTGCCCGGGGTGGCGGGCAGTTTGCCAGATGCGGTAGTTGAGGTTTCTGTGATGTTTCCATAAGCTCAGGGTAGAGCAGGACAGGAGCGTTGAAGTTGGAGCTGACCGGGAAAACCGGGGCCGTACGCGTTTGTGCACATTTACTGGGGTGCATAGCATGTGTCAAGTTCACGCCGGGTCCTGGAGATGAAGCCGGAGAGCCATCGCCCGGCCCTTGGGAACAGAGCCAGGCCGAGAAATGCCTCGTGTGAGAAATGCCTGCGGCTCTGCGGTTAATGCCTCTTCGGGGTTCGTGGTGGGGGTGTGGGGACCATGGAGGAGGGAGCGTCCAGGTCTCCGGTGTGGTGGCTGCGGGAGCTCGAACGTCATGCACACGTCACGTTCCCTCTGGCCACACGTGCTGGGTTAATGCGTCCATCTGACAAATCAAAACCCCGTCCTTGGACAGGGTACAGGCCACACAGAAGTGGGACAAGCTTAAGTCACATGAAGGCGACTCTAGCGCCACCTGCTGGCCAGCCCACCAGGCCTTTCCTGAAGCAGCTGGTGCGTGTGTGCGCGCGTGTGCGTGTGCGTGTGTGTGTATGCGCGCGTGTGGATGAAGGCTTTGAAGTGAGACAGGCCAACTTTGTTTCTGCCACTTAATACAGACTGTGGCGTCACAGACAAGTTACGTGTCCTCACTGAGCTTTGATCTTCCCGTCAGTAGAGCAGGAGAACAGTGTGGGACGACGAAATGAGCTAATGGAAGGAAAATCCCTGATTCACCCAGCACGAGGCCAGGCACCTTCCCTCAGGGTCTCCCGAACCCCCCGGAACCTTCTCGTTTGGCCTGGAGCTAGGTGTCTCGGGGGGGGGGGGGTAGGCCGCCCCTCAGCAGCACCCTTCTTCTGCTTTCCTTCTCTCCTATCTGTCCCCTCTGCCTCTGGGCCCCTCCCATGCATGACTCCCCCGCAGCGCTCCTGATCCTCACCTACCGTGGAGGATCATCCCCAGGGAGTACCCTGGAGCTCGCTCCCAGGGCTGGCCTAGCGAAGCCCGCGCAGAATGGTAAACGGCCAAATAAATGAGATGATTCCCCTCATCCCGATAAAGAGCCGGAAATCGGATGGAGAAAAGAGACCCCGCTCACAATAAACGCCGAATGTAAATTAAGTCCAAGTAACCCAACACAAGGCACAGAAACTTAAAGAGCTGAAAGGGAGACGAGATGGAAGGCTAGGATGGTACTCGCTCCTGGCCAGAGAATCCAAACACGGTCAACATGGCAGAACTTCCTGGGGCATGCTCTGCCAGGTCCCATGGGACTCTGCCCTCGGGCTCCACTTCCAAAGGCAGCTGCCATCAGAGTGTGATGGCCTGGTGTTCAGGAGGCAGAAGATCGTCCCTGTCCCCAACCTCTCACAGGAAGTTAGAACCTGTCTCCGTCTCCATCAGGGGAAGTGAGGAGCTCTCACCATCCTGTCACAGAAAGCTGGAGCCTGTAGCAGGAAGTCAGAATCTCTTTCCATCCTGTCACAGGAAGTTAGGACCTCTCTCTAATCCTATCACAGGAATCAGGAGCTATCACCAACCTATCACAGGAAGTTAGAACCCCTTTCCATTCTGTCTCAGGAATTAGGAGCTCTCAGCATCCTGTCACAGGAAGTCAGAACTTCTTTCCATCCTGTCACAGGAAGTTAGAAACTATCAACATTCTGTCACAGGAAGTTAGGAACTCTCACCATTCTGTCACTGGAAGTTAGGAGCTCTCACCATTCTGTTACAGGAAGTCAGAACTTCTTTCCATCCTGTTACAGGAAGTTAGGAGCTGTCACCGTCCTGTCACAGGAAGTTAGAACCTATAACAGGAAGTTAGAACCTCTTTCCATCCTGTCGCTGGAAGTTAGGAGCTATCACTATTCTGTCACAGGAAGTCAGAACTTCATTCCATCCTGTCTTGGAAGTTGGGAGCTATCACCACCCTGCCATTGGAAATTAGAACGCGTAACAGGAACTTAGAACCTCTGTCCATCCTGCCACAGGAAGTTAGGAACTATCGCCGTTCTGTCAAAGGAAGTGAGGCGCTCTCCCCGTTCTGTCACAGGAACTTAGAACCTCTTTCCATCCTGTCACAGGAAATTAGGGGCTATCACCATCCTGTCACAGGAAGTTAGAACCTATAACAGGAAGTTAGAACCTCTTTCCATCCTGTTGCTGGAAGTTAGGAGCTATCACCATTCTGTCACAGGAAGTCAGAACTTCATTCCATCCTGTCTTGGATGTTTGGAGCTATCACCACCCTGCCATTGGAAATTAGAACGCGTAACAGGAACTTAGAACCTCTTTCCATCCTGCCACAGGAAGTTAGGAACTATCACCGTCCTGTCACAGGAAGTCAGAGAATGTCATAGGAAGTTAGAACCTCTTTCCATCCAGTCACAGGAAGTTAGAACCTCTTTCCATCCGGTCATAGGAAGTTAGAACCTCTTTCCATCCTGTCACAGGAAGTTAGGAACTATCACCATCCTGTCACAGGAAGTCAGAGAATGTCATAGGAAGTTAGAACCTCTTTCCATCCGGTCACAGGAAGTTAGAACCTCTTTCCATCGGTCACAGGAAGTTAGAACCTCTTTCCATCCTGACACAGCAAGTTAGGAACTATCACCATCCTGTCACAGGAAGTCAGAGAATGTCATAGGAAGTTAGAACCTCTTTCCATCCGGTCACAGGAAGTTAGAACCTCTTTCTATCCGGTCACAGGAAGTTAGGAACTATCACCATCCTGTCACAGGAAGTCAGAGAATGTCATAGGAAGTTAGAACCTCTTTCCATCCTGTCACAGGAAGTTAGAACCTCTTTCCATCTGGTCACGGGAAGTTAGAACCTCTTTCCATCCGGTCACAGGAAGTTAGAACCTCTTTCCATCCGGTCACAGGAAGTTAGAACCTCTTTCCATCCTGTCACAGGAAGTTAGGAACTATCACCATTCTGTCACAGGAAGTCAGAGAATGTCATAGGAAGTTAGAACCTCTTTCTATCCGGTCACAGGAAGTTAGGAACTATCACCATCCTGTCACAGGAAGTCAGAGAATGTCATAGGAAGTTAGAACCTCTTTCCATCCTGTCACAGGAAGTTAGAACCTCTTTCCATCCTGTCACAGGAAGTTAGGAACTATCACCATCCTGTCACAGGAAGTCAGAGAATGTCATAGGAAGTTAGAACCTCTTTCCATCCTGTCACAGGAAGTTAGAACCTCTTTCCATCCTGTCACAGGAAGTTAGGAACTATCACCATCCTGTCACAGGAAGTCAGAGAATGTCATAGGAAGTTAGAACCTCTTTCCATCCTGTTGATGGAAGTTAGGAGCTATCACCATTCTGTCACAGGAAGTCAGAACTTCATTCCATCCTGTCTTGGATGTTTGGAGCTATCACCACCCTGCCATTGGAAATTAGAACGCGTAACAGGAACTTAGAACCTCTTTCCATCCTGCCACAGGAAGTTAGGAGCTATCGCCATTCTGTCACGGGAAGTTAGAACCTCTTTCCATCCTGTCACAGGAAGTTAGGAACTATCACCGTCCTGTCACAGGAAGTCAGAGAATGTCATAGGAAGTTAGAACCTCTTTCCATCCGGTCACAGGAAGTTAGAACCTCTTTCCATCCGGTCACAGGAAGTTAGAACCTCTTTCCATCCTGACACAGCAAGTTAGGAACTATCACCATTCTGTCACAGGAAGTCAGAGAATGTCATAGGAAGTTAGAACCTCTTTCCATCCGGTCACAGGAAGTTAGAACCTCTTTCCATTCTGCCACAGGAAGTTAGGAACTATCACCATTCTGTCACAGGAAGTCAGAGAATGTCATAGGAAGTTAGAACCTCTTTCCATCCTGTCGCTGGAAGTTAGGAGCTATCACCATCCTGCCATTGGAAATTAGAACGTGTAACAGGAACTTAGAACCTCTTTCCATCCTGCCACAGGAAGTTAGGAACTATCGCCGTTCTGTCATAGGAAGTGGGGCACTCTCCCCGTTCTGTCACAGGAACTTAGAACCTCTTTCCATCCTGTCACAGGAAGTTAGAACCTCTTTCCATCCTGTGACAGGAAGTTAGGAACTATCACCATCCTGTCACAGGAAGTCAAAGAATGTCATAGGAAGTTAGAACCTCTTTCCATCCTGTCACAGGAAGTTAGAACCTCTTTCCATCCTGTGACAGGAAGTTAGGAACTATCACCATCCTGTCACAGGAAGTCAAAGAATGTCATAGGAAGTTAGAACCTCTTTCCATCCGGTCACAGGAAGTTAGAACCTCTTTCCATCCTGCCACAGGAAGTTAGGAACTATCACCATTCTGTCACAGGAAGTCAGAGAATGTCATAGGAAGTTAGAACCTCTTTCCATCCTGTCACAGGAACTTAGAGCCTCTTTCCATCCTGCCACAGGAAGTTAGGAACTATCACCATCCTGTCACAGGAAGTCAAAGAATGTCATAGGAAGTTAGAACCTCTTTCCATCCTGTCACAGGAACTTAGAACCTCTTTCCATCTGGTCACGGGAAGTTAGAACCTCTTTCCATCCGGTCACAGGAAGTTAGAACCTCTTTCCATCCTGTCACAGGAAGTTAGGAACTATCACCATTCTGTCACAGGAAGTCAGAGAATGTCATAGGAAGTTAGAACCTCTTTCTATCCGGTCACAGGAAGTTAGGAACTATCACCATCCTGTCACAGGAAGTCAGAGAATGTCATAGGAAGTTAGAACCTCTTTCCATCCTGTCACAGGAACTTAGAACCTCTTTCCATCCTGCCACAGGAAGTTAGGAACTATCACCATCCTGTCACAGGAAGTCAAAGAATGTCATAGGAAGTTAGAACCTCTTTCCATCCGGTCACAGGAAGTTAGAACCTCTTTCCATCGGTCACAGGAAGTTAGAACCTCTTTCCATCCTGACACAGCAAGTTAGGAACTATCACCATCCTGTCACAGGAAGTCAGAGAATGTCATAGGAAGTTAGAACCTCTTTCCATCCGGTCACAGGAAGTTAGAACCTCTTTCCATCCTGTCACAGGAAGTTAGGAACTATCACCATCCTGTCACAGGAAGTCAAAGAATGTCATAGGAAGTTAGAACCTCTTTCCATCCTGTGACAGGAAGTTAGGAACTATCACCATCCTGTCACAGGAAGTCAAAGAATGTCATAGGAAGTTAGAACCTCTTTCCATCCGGTCACAGGAAGTTAGAACCTCTTTCCATCCTGCCACAGGAAGTTAGGAACTATCACCATTCTGTCGTAGGAAGTGGGGCGCTCTCCCCGTTCTGTCACAGGAACTTAGAACCTCTTTCCATGCTGTCACAGGAAATTAGGGGCTATCATCATCCTGTTACAGGAAGTTAGAACCCATCCCCATCTCCATTCCAGGCCCTGGCTGTCCCTGTGGACACACAGGAAACTGGGCCTGGAGCACAAGACCCAGCGAGGCGGGTGGGGAACAGACCTCACTGCCTGAGCACAAATCTGGCTTCCTCACTCTGTGACCTTGGGAAGGCCTCCCGACTCTTCCAGGCTCAGTTTCCGCATCTGAAGAATGGCACTCAGGCCACTCTCACGGTGCAGTTGCGGTGCTCGCGCTAGAGAACGCTTGGTGACGAGTGGCCAAGCACTTGATAGATGGCAGCGGCCGTGACCGCTAGCGGTGGAGATGACCGCCTCCGGGGTCATCTCCGTGCCCCGCCAAGAGCCCCGTGCAGCCGTGACCACGGCCTGGGTGAGGGGCCGGGCGCCCGGGGAGTGTGGCCCGGCGGGGGGTGCTCTGCCGGCGAGAGGGGGACACACCTCACTCCCGGCACGGCCCTAGACCGCGGCCACCCAGCGCCCCCTGAGGGTGTTGGAAGAGGCTAGTGCCTGAGTCAGCGGCCCGGAGGTCCACGGCACCTCCCGCAGGTGAGTGAGGGGTGCTCTTCCTTTAGCCGAATCGGCCAGAGGGGTGGCGGGAGTCCCTGCCCGGCGAGCCCCCGCTTTCCCTCGCGCTCTGTTGTGCCTCCGCTTGCTGAATTTGCTCTAATCCTTTTCTTGTCTCTCTGTCCACTTTTCTTGCAGCCGCTGCGAGCGCTTGCCTTGCCATGAGAATCAGGAGTGCCCCAAGCTGCCTCTGAGAATAACCTACTACCGCCTCTCTTTCCCCACCAACATCCAAGTGCCCGCGGTGGTTTTCCGCATGGGCCCCTCCAATGCCGTCCCTGGGGACAGCATGCAGCTGGCTATCACCAGCGGCAACGAGGAGGGCTTTTTCAGCACCCGGAAGGTGAGCCACCACAGCGGGGTGGTGGCCCTCACCAAGCCCGTCCCTGAGCCCAGGGACTTGCTCCTGACCGTCAAGATGGACCTCTATCGCCATGGCACCGTCAGCTCCTTTGTGGCCAAGCTTTTCATCTTTGTGTCCGCAGAGCTCTGAGCACTTGCTTTGGGCCGCCGGGGGCTCCCTCTTGTTGCTTTCCTCGCCCTCCCCTCCGGGATCTTAATAAAGTTTCAGCAGGCGATCCTACCCAGCATGCCTCACGTGCCTTGGTTTTATTTCGCCCGGGTGGGAGGCCGTGCTGTTCATCACCCTGGGGCGAACCAGGCACCTGCCACGGCCTGGTGCTTCCCCGTGGTGACGGAAGAGTGGTTTTCATATGCTCGTATGCATCTGGGAGTCCCTGCTGACGGAGGTCACCGTCTACACCGCCAGGGAGCCCGGGGACGGGGTTCAGGAGGCGCGCGTGTATCACCTCAGATGAGTGAGCTCTCCTCCATCTTGTGTTGGGCCCAAAGGCTGAGGCCGTCATTGAAAAGAGGGTGTCGGGCTCCTTCCGCTCTCGTTCTATAGATGTGGAGACTGAGGCCCAGAGAAGGGGCAAGGCTCGGCCAGGGTTTTGTGGCCTGTTTGTAGCAGAGCCGGGCCGCGGGACCAAGTCTCTGGCTGCGCTTGGTGTCCTGGCTGTATTGCGTGGAGCTGACCCTTTAACGGAGTCCAGAAAACTCGATCCTGAGCCTCTCGTTCTGTTTGTCTTGATGACAAGCCTGAACCGGTGGGAGAAAGACCCAGAACACAGTTGCAGAATCTTGGCTGCCGCTCTTGCCTGAATACGGTTAGTGGCCTCGGCCGGGGATCCTGCCCCCCCCCCCCCCCCCGCCAGGAGGAGGAGGCAGAGGATAAGACGATAGATGTGCCACTCGTTGTGCTTCGGGTCCTTCGTGTGCATCGCCTCAGTGCCACAAGGCAGGTGTCTCATCCCCGTGGAGACCCAGAGACAGCAAGTGATTTGCCCAGGCTCGCACAGCTGGTGTTTGAACCCTAGCTTGCTGACTCCGTAACTCCCAACTATTCCATTCTCACAACACCTTCAGCCTGGGCCTCGACCCACCCGCCTCTCTTCATTTCCTCCACCATGATTCCAGCCAAACCATGGTCACCAGTCCCCAGAGTGCCCTTCGAGGCCCTGTATGATTTTGTCCTTGCACGCGTCCCCAGCCCGACTACAAATTGCTCCCCCCTTGCTCCCTTCCCTTGAGCCACACCGCTGAGTTCTTTGCTGCCTCAGGCCCTTTGCACACGCTTTGTACCCTTGGCTCCAATGTTGGCTAAAGCTCAGCTTAAGTGCTCCTTTCTCAGTGAGGCCTTCCTCTTGGCTCAGCTCCTCTGTCAGTCTTTCTGCTACCTCGCGCTTCCTTTGTTATGCTTATCACGGTTTGCATTTCCCATTTATCTGTCTGTCTTCACCACCCGGAGGGCTCTGGGCCGGCAGAGACCAGCTCTGTCCCCTTCAGCGATGTGTCCCTAGCTCCTGGCGAGGTGCCTAACACACAGGAGATGCTCTGTCCATGCCCGTTGAGGGAACGGATAACTTTCTACCAACGCTGGCTTATGTCTCTAGCATTTCTGTGACTGCCGATGCTGTTTCCAAGCAGAAACCCGAGGGGAAGGCAGAACATTACAGGGGAACCAGGATATTGCGGGGTCCTAAGATCCTTCCTATAGTTCCGTGTAAGTTGGTGGGGGGAGGGTGTGCTGGCCTTGCTGTCTGGCAGGGAAGACAGATGCCTTGTGCCTGTTGACAGGGTGGCAGTTGAACTACCGTGGAAGCCAGTCACCTCAAGCCTTCCACGCTGTCTCCCATACCTCTCTCCGAGCATGTCTGGTCTGTACCGGCTCCCAGTCTCCCATCTTCTAGAGCATTCTCCAAGCTGCAGCCAGAGGACCCCTCTGAAGGACCAGCCTGGTTATGTCCCTCTCTCGTTAGGACCTTCTGTGATTCATTTACCAGCGGGTCAAGTCCAGCTCTCTTGGAATGGTATCCAAGGCCATGCTCGATCTAGCCTCTGCCCACATTTTCAACTCTATCCTAGCTCATCCCCTCGTTCTAGTCCTGCAGGGGTGCTTGTCCTCCCCTGAATGTGCCTTCTCTTGGCTTTAGCGTGTGTCCTGCCACCCTCCTACAAACTGCTGTGTTTCTTGAAGGCTTAACTCAAAAGTCATCTCCTCAGTGAAGCCTTTCCTTAACCTGAGCTCCAGTAGCCCTGAACATCTGCACATTTTCCCTGTTATCTTGTGATTATTACTTTTTATTATCCCTACTGCACTGGGACCTTTCGGAGGACACGGATTCTGTCTGTATTCTCGACACCTGCAGTGTTTGGCCTATAGAAAGAGTTCAGTAAACAACTGAATAAATAGATGGATGGACAGATGGATGAATGGATGGATGGTGAATGGATGATGGGAAGGTGGATGAATGGATGGATGGGTAGATGGATGGATAGATGATGGATGGATGGATGGATGGATGGATGGGTAGATGGATGGATAGATGATGGATGGATGGATGGATGGATGATCGAAGGCTTAGTTCAAATATCCCCTCTTCTGTGAAGTTAGCAAGGCACATCAGGGATCCGGTTATTGTATTCAAGTATTCCTTCCCCATGCTCCAGATTATCCAGGTTGGAAGAAGCCCTTTTCCTTCGTGTCTAGGAGTGTTGAGTTGGGGGGAAATGCTCAGGGGCTTTAGAGGCCATGCAGTGACCTTACAGAGTTTGCCAGAGTCCCCTGTACGACATTCCCACCAACTGACCATCCAGCTTAGCTTGTGCTCTCCCTTGTTTGTAGAAGTCCCTACGTCTTAAGGTGGCCCATTCCATTTCAGGACGCCTCTGCTGTCTCTGTGTGTGCGCCTGAGTGCATACGTGGGGCTGATATCTGCGCTATCTGGAGGCTTCCCTCTGCCCTGCAGTTCCTTGGGGCTATACGGTCATAGTCCTACATCGTGCTGCTGAGATCATACAGTGCAGAACAAAAATAATAACCAAGAGTCTGACTGTCCTCCTGGCCACTTACTAGTTCTGTGACCTTGGAGAAGTCATTTGCCTTTCAGAGCTTCAAGGCCCCCGTCATGGATTATGTTGAAAATTACATGTAATTGCAGATGAGGCCCTATCTGGTATATATAGTCGGCAGTCAATAAGTGTTGGTTTTTTCATTCATTGGAGGGAATGTGAGTGTCCATTTGGATCTTGAGTTCAATGGGGAATGAAGGTTCGGAGGGTTTGGATGTGTCTAAGGTCACTGCCATCACCTCGGACTCCTAGGACTCTGCACTTCTGACTCCATCACTGTCCTAACCCAAGCTCCCCAGGGCAAGTGATAATAATCATGGCTATCATTATTGTAATGATAATAATCATGACTATGATAGCTAACACATGCACTGCTTGCTGAGGGCCAGGTACTGCTCCAAGCATAAAATTGAACTCTCACAACAGCCTTGTGAGGAAAATACGGTTATGATCCCCATTTCACATTGGAGACATGGAGGCATAGAGCAGATAAGTAACTTGCCCAGAGTCCCACAGCTGGTCTCAGGTGGAGCTGGGATTCACACCCAGGCAGCCTGGCTCTGCCTCCTGTCCTCCGAAACCCTGTCCCCTGCTGTCTTGAATGCTGTGAAGCAGATAGGATTGCTGGGATCAGTCAGTGCCGGTTGGATTGTTACTCTGGCCTCATCTCTGAAATCACTGGATACAAGCCCTATTCTATGCTTCCCAAGTATAGAGGAGGCAGTGTAGTGTAGAGGGAAGAGCTGTAAAGACTAAGTGAGATATAGTGACGAAAAGGAATGAAATCTGGCCATTTTCAACAACGTGGATGGAACCGGAGGGTACGATGCTAAGTGAAATAAGTCAGAAAAAGACAGATGTCAAATGATTTCACTCATGTGTAGAATTTGGGAAACTTAACAGAAGACCCTAGGGGAAGGGAAGGAAAAATAAGGTACGAACAGAGAGGGAGGCAAACCACAAGAGACTCTTAAATACACAGAAAAAAACTGAAGGTTGATGGGGGTGGAAGTTTGGGCCCTGGGGAAAATGGGTGATGGGCATTGAGGGCACTGGTTGGGATGAGCACTGGGTGTTGTATAAGTGATGAATCACGGGTATCTATTTCTGAAGCCAAGACTACACTGTATGTTAGCTAACTTGACAATTAAAAAAAAAAAAAGCCATTTCAGCTATGAGATTTTGGGTAGAGAACCTTAAAATTTTATTATATTACATGGGCATTTGGTAGTCACCTTATCCTCACATAGCATCACTGTTTTCGTTAAGTAAATAGAGTCCATGATGTACTGACCAAAAATAAATAAACCAAAAGACTAAGTGAGATAATGTGTGCAAACCCTCTAGCACAGAGAATCTGGAAAGATGCAGCAGCATAGTGTTTGAAGCTCTCTGGATTCCAACCCAAAACACACAAACAACTAGACAAAAAAATTTAAATCTACAGAAAAATATGCACAACTAAATGAGGTGACAGGATATCCCTACGAACCCCCAAATACAGTGTATGTCCATCGGCATGGTATCGGCACCTGTGCAGAAGAAAGCAGTGGGAGACTCCAGAATAGTCAACAGATATTCCCTAGAAAATACAGAGGACAAATTATGGAGCAGCGGCTGAGACTGGGAGACATTTACTCAGTCCATTCCAGTGCGTGCAAGGAGCTCATGGAAGCATTGAGGGAACGGAGCCATCTAGCCCCTAGGAGCCCCTGAAACTGAGCAAGCGGGGCTTCCCTTAATGTCAGGATCTCACACTATGGAGAAATTGCTGGGTGGGAAATGCAGAGTTGAGTAGGAAAGAGACAACAGACTGGATAAAGAAGGTCCAGGTAAATGTAGAGGAATATCAGAAGGCCAGCGGCCCCAAATGACAGATAAGGGAGTTCTGCGAAGTCAGAAAAACTGTGAATGTGCCTTTTTCTAAAATTTCAGGAAAACTAATTCCACTTGAAAACGATCAACCAAAAAGTAGCAAGGTTGAGTCTCCTACAAAAATTATTGTAAGAAAGGAGATAATAAGGAACAGAATGGCATCCCTCCAGGTAATGAAAATACATCAGTAACAGATGTTCACAGTCTATATAAAAACTGTAACCTATATCAAAACAGAGTAAGAGCACTCAGAAAATGATCAAAAATGTAAGAAAACTGTGGGTCAGAATTAAGAAAAACTGAGACATGAAGTGACAGAACCCAGGAGATAATTTAAAACTAAAGCAAAAAACAATCTCAGAAATATTTCAGAGAAAGAGCGACCAAAAAGAAGACAAATTTTACAAGTCAAAAAAGAAGTAGAAGAGATGAAAAGGCTCAAAGAGAAAGTGACGGACATAGAAGACACACACAGAGACCCACCGTACAGATAATAGAAATCTCTGAAGCACTAACCCAAAACAAAGGAAAGGAATAAGTATTAAAAATGGTAACTCAAGCAAGTTTCCAGAAACTTAAAAAAAAAAAAAAAAGATTTGAAAATCCACATTGAAAGAACGCAGCATGCCTGAACATATCTACTCAGAGCAGCAAATATCAAGACACAGTCTAGCAAAATTATCGGACTTTGTTATTTTTTTAATTTTAGAGTGTGAGCAGGGGAGGGGGCGGAGGGAAAGCGAGAATCTTAAGCAGGCTCCACGCTCAGAGTGAAGCCCGACGTGAGGCTCGATCTCACAGCCCTGGGATCATGACCTGAGCAGATATCGAGTCGGATGCTCAACTTAGTAAGCCACCTGGGGGCCTCAAATTATCGGACTTTAAAGGAAAGAGAAGACAGGGGCACCTGGGTGGCTCAGTCAGTTAAGCACCGACTTTGGCTCAGGTCTGATCTCGCAGTCCATGGGCTTGAGCCCCACATCAGGCTCTGTGCTGACAGCTCAGCCTGCTTCGGATTCTGTGTCTCCCTCTCTCTCTGCTCCTTCCCCACTTGTGCTCTGTCTCTCTCTGTCTCTCAAAAATAAACAAACATTTAAAAAAAAAATGAAAGGAAAGAGAAGACAAACAGTGGGCATCTAGGCAAAAACAGCAATGACTTATAAGGGGAAAAAGTATGTTGTCATCAGACTTTTTCACAGCAACACTTATGCTGGAAGAAGATGAATACTTAGGATCCTCAAGAAAACATAAGCCAAGGATTATGTGCCCAATGAAACAGATTCATGTGTACAAAGGACACAAGCCATTATCAACATGCAGAAGTATCAGCCTACAAGCGTTAAGCATAGTTGCTTATCCAACCACAACTAAGTGAGTATTGTAAGGACAGCATATAGAATGAATTGCTATATGTCCAAACAACGTAGATAAATATGAATTGCCGTCTGTCCAAACAGCGTAGATATAGCATGTCTATAAAACCTGCAGGGAGAACAGGGAGGATGTATCCAAAAATATATATATTATTTTAAGTAATTGTGTTCGTGGTGGTGGTGGTAATTTTAGTCTTGCTCTTCTGAGACTACTGTGTCAGAATATAGAATAACTAAATAAATAATTATAGGATATTCTATCATCTCCTGTGTTCTTAAGAACCAGGATTCTGATACGGGAGAAAAGAGATTCCTCTGTAATACAGAAGAGATTGAAAGTCTCTGTGGTTCTCATTTTGAATCAGAAATATCAGTAGGAACTCATGATATATTTTACCTTTAAAAATGTCCACTGAAGAGGCCTGGGAGAAATGGCCAACCCAGTAGCACCAAACATATCTGGTATCTAGATTGTGGTCTTGAAATACCGTTTACCACTAAAAAACCAAAACCAAAACAAAACAAAGACTTCTCGGAGATGTAGCTGGGGCAATAGAAGTACAAAATAAGGCTGGACCGCCCCGTCATACCAGAGAGCAAGAGAGCTACTGGGCATTACTGGGGCCAAGTCGAAAGGACACAGGAGCCACTCTGATCTTCCCTCTGGACAAAGATGGGAAAACGTGAGCTCCAGCAAAGGATAATCATTGCAGTGGGTTGAAACCCATCAAACAGTTCACATCCATGAGTTCATACCGATACTTGGAAAAATCAACGGGTAACCTCTGGACGATGAGAGAGAGCTAGTTCATGGTCCTGAAAACTTATTAAACGACATCTTTGTTCCGGGTAGGTGTTGCATTTATGTTTTATTTTACAATAAAGAGGATTTAAAACGTTTCTAGCCCACATATTTTAAACTCGCACCTGAAACAAGCCCCCGCCTCTTCTCCCTCCTCCCGCCCGATCTGTCGCAGGACACCGTGGGTTTGACTTCTCTGTGCTGGGCGCCGAGCTGGGCACCGCGTGCACGTTCTCTCACTTGCCACCCCTGCGACCCACCTGACCCAGGGCTCCGGGAAGGCGGGACCGTGTCTCCCACGTTTGCTTCGGCATCCTTGGTGCCCGGCACCCAGCAGGCCCTGAAAACACACCTGTTGAGTGAGCGGATGAACAAATGTGTCTGCAGTTGTAGAAACGGCATTGGCAAATAGCCTAGCTTCGCTCACCCGCAGCCAGGGCCGGTGAAAACGGGAGTGTGGGTCCCGGTCCAGGTCGCAGGAAGGGCCACGAGGCATCCCCGCCGAGCAGCCGGGCCGCGGAGGCCACTGCGGTTCTCCGCGGGAGCCGCCTCTGGACGGGCGCTCCCCACCTGGCCACCTGCTGATCCTCCTGGATCCTGGGTCTCTGTGGGAGTGGCGGTTGCGACATTCCCATCTGCCTCTTGTGCTGTGGTTCCCCCCAGGCTCCGCCAAGAGAAGACGGACACCGTCCGCTGCATCAAGTCCTGCCGTCCCAACGACGTCACCTGCGTGTTGGATCCTGTGCACACCATCTCCCATACTGTTGTCTCGCTGCCCACCTTCCGAGAGTTCACCCGCCCTGAAGGTGAGTGGCGACTCCCACGGCTGGCATCGGCGTGGGGGCCCCAAGGCAGGTCCCCGCAAGAGAGACGTCCCTGCGAGGCAGCCCCCTCAGGGGCCTCCCAATGCTTGAGCCGAGAGCTTGGCCCCAAGGAGCTTCTCCTTGGTAAAATGTAGATTTGCCTCCGCATCTCCTCTGCGTCCCCCGAGCGCACAGCACCGTGCCGGCCCCTTCCGGGCTCTCGGCTCAGGAGGGCGGGCTTCTTCTGGGTCGCAGCCGTCCGGCAAATATCTTTTCGGGTGTTGGCTCTCTGCCGAGCGCTGGGGAGTCAGGGAGGGCCTCTGGGAGGAAGTGACTTCCCCACCGGGGTCTAAGTGGGAGGTTCGTAGTGAAAGTGGGGAGCAGGGACAGAGGGGGGTGCCAAGCGGAGCAGAACTCCTGTGGAAAGGTCTGGAGGTAAGTCTGGGGGACAGCGGGCATTTGAGGAACTAAGCCCAGGTTTCCTGGCTGGGAGGGGTAGAGGCTTGGCAAGAGACAGGCTGGAAAGGATAAGCCTTAACGTGGGTGGGGTTGGGGCTTCTAGTCCAAGGCTTTTGGGAGCCATTACGGGGCTGCACCCGATGCTGACCACAGAGGGGCTGGATCGGATCCAGGGAGCCCAGGAGTAGAACAGTGTTCCAACCCCGCCCCCCCCCTGCTGCCGGCACCTGGTGGGAGGCTGTGTGTGGGTGCTGTTCTGCACGCCTTTTGCTGCTGGGTGTACATCCCCCATGCGGGGCTGCCGTGATCTCCTGTCCCCGCTTCCTCCGGGAGGGGAGGGGTTTCATCTCTGGCCTTGGGAGGAGCTCCGCCGTGACCGACTCCTGCAGTAAACGTTGACCGGGCCTCCCGGGGGTCAGGCTCAAGGCCGGGCTCTGGGGCACAGCGATAGGAAGAACACTGTGAGCCTCTGAGGGCAGATGTATAGCTGAGCCAGCGTGACCACACCCCGTGTTTAGCCTGCGACGGGGTCCCGCGAGAGCACATGCCAGAACATAAAAGGGGGGAAGGGGGGAGAGAGGGGTGGCGAGGGCAGGAGAGGCTCCCCAGGGACGTGGTCGCCTGACGGAGCTCGTTCCTCTGGCAAAGGGGCGGGACGGGATCTCCGCAGGGAGGCACGGACTCGGAGAAAATCGCCGACTGGGGTCTGCCGCGTGCAAAATGACACGTTCCAGCCAACCACATACAAATCCTTCCCAAACCGCTAACGGCCGGTTTTGTGGCCTCTCGGGCAGCGCCGGTCTCTGAGTTGATTCTGCAGGGAGTGGAGCGTGGCTGGAGACGCCTGTTGGCGTCACGGGCCCCACAGATCCAGACCTTGACCTTTAATGCTGAAAGCACCCTTAGTGGGCACCACCAGTCAGCCTCCTTCACTCCAAAGGCGAGGAAACTGAGGCCCAGAGGGAGGACGCCTCCAGATCATCCAGGGCCAGGGTAGAATCGGGGCCTCGCGCCCCGAGCCCGGGGTAGTCTGCCCCACTTCGTATCAGAAGGCCGCGGAGGTAGACACAGCCACCGATCTGCCCGGCGCTCCCGGAGAGGCAGCTTTGCTGACCCACATCACCGTGGGCAAGAGACCACCCACTGTCTTGCCCTTGTTGACCCCCCTCCCTTTGCCTCTCATCCGCCTCCCTTCCCCTTCTTCCAGCTTCGGGAAGATTTATGACTAATTACTAATTGCTCCTCAGCTCTGACACTGCTGATTACTCTGTGACCTCAGAGAAGATCCAAGGTTTCTCCAGGCCTCAGTTTCCCCGCTGATAACAAGGGGGACAGGCTGTGACCTGTGAGCCCTCAGGACCCCTCCGCCTTCTCCGCGCAGGGCTCCCGGGCACCGGGTGCCCGTGACCCAGGGGTGCATTTCTGGGCTCTCCAAGCTGTTCTTCTTTCTTGCAGAGATCATCTTTCTCCGGGCCATCATGCCCATGTATCCCGCCAACCACGCCGACATCATCTTCGACATCACGGAAGGGAACCTGCGCGACTCCTTCGATATCATCAAGCGCTACATGGACGGCATGACTGTGGGTGAGTTGCCAGAGGCGTTCAGGTCTGTCCAGACGCCTCCTCGTCCTCCCGGCCAGCGGCCTGGCAGAGGCCCGCTGTGCCGGTCTGCTGGGACGACCTCTCTGGACCACCCAGCTGCCGTCTGAGCCCCGCTCCTAGAGCCTTCCTTGTCCTGCAGGGCCAGCTGGGGACCCCCAGGGCAACCGCGGGCTTGGAGTGGGGTCCGCTCCCGGCTGGGCCAGTCTCCCACCCGTGAGTGGGTGCATTAACTGGGTCTCTGTGTCTCACAACCATGAGCTTCTGGCCATACCTCACAGGCAAGGTGTTTGTCTCAGGACCCAATCCCCAGGTCAGTGGGACCTGTTAGGATTTTTATTCTGGTGGTCAACGCAAGGAAAGCAAGGGAGGAGTCAGAGCCTGAGCTCTGGTCTCGGCCCCAGACGGCTGGCCTTGTGGCGTGTCCAGATGTCCTTCCTGGCAGGTCCCGGGCACCGCCCCGCCATGGGAGCGCAGAGCAGGGCTGGGGCCCTTCCGCTGGGGCAGAGAGGGAGGGGAAGGGCTCCATCAGAGGCCCAGGCGGGGAAGCAGGTGAGTCTGGGTAAGTGGTTCATAAACCTCTCCTGAACGGTCACGTTTTTATAGACCTTAAGTTCTCGGGGAGTGAAAACAATCCCGTCTACCATTCTAGACTTAGGTGTAGACCCAGGGTTTTCCGAGCAGCTGAGCCCCCGGGGTCCGGGCCCTTTCCTCACGTTTCTGCACGGCGAACGGGGGGCAGGAGGGACTGGCCTTCGTGGTCTCCTAAGCCCTGGAATCTGTGAGGTGTCCGTCCACCGGGAGCACGGCGAACGGGGGCAGGCGTTTCTGCACGGCGAACGGGGGCAGGAGGGACTGGCCTTCGTGGTCTCCTAAGCCCTGGAATCTGTGAGGTGTCCGTCCACCGGGAGAGTCGGCAGAGTGGTCGGCCCTGGAGCAGAACGTTCTGGAAGGAGGTCTCTAGGTGGCGCTGTTGGATCTTAGAACCCTGTTCCCCGCGCCCCCGGCGCCGCCGACCGTTGTTAAACTGGCAGCTGGAGACAGGGAATCGTTATTCCCCTGTTGCCAAAGAGCCATTTATAGCGACTTTACAAGCTCTTAAATGGGTTTGCATGTTGTAAACATGACTGAGTCATTTAGGGGCTCCCCACCCCCAGCCGCCTCCTCCGCTAGTTCGCAGCAGGAATAATTAGTTAATTACAATTAATGGTACATTAGTCCTCCCTGGGATTCCAAGGGGAGGGCATATGCAGCTTGGCTGTGAGCCGTCGTGAAACCTTCAGCACACCCTGGGCCTCAGTTTCCCCCACGTTAGATGAACAGGCCCTTCAGGGACCCCCGGGGCCTGGGGCTGAGGGCAGGCAGGAGGAGGCAGGGTCCGGGTTTGCTCCGCTTGGGTGGGGTGGTGGTGCCTCACCTGCAACAGCGGTGCCCGGGAGGCCCCCTCCTGCCACCCCTGTGGGCGTGGCTTCCACGCGGAGTAAATCACAGCCTTGGAACCGTACGAGCAGGACTGGAACCTTCAGATTTACTCGTTCATTCTTTCCATTCCTGCTCTTTTCCCCGAGCCCCCGTCTGTGCCAGGCCCGAGGCCGGGCAGTACGGGTCCATAGGTGAATGTTTTGCATTCCAGCCGGGGAGACAGATGGCCCCACAAACCCATCATGAAAATCTGACACTGAAGACAACTGATAAGCCTCTGTGGCCTGCGAGGGCTCTCTTGGGGGGTGGCCCCTTCGGTTCCCCGCTAAATCCCTCCTGGGTGACCCCAGCCAGGGGGTTGGGCAGCGGCTGGGCCCCGGTTCCAGTGCCCACCAGCGCGTTTTTCTAGCTGCATCTGTCCTCCGGACAGAATCAACCTGGGAGTCTCCGTTTCTCGGCTTCCCATCCACTGGGGCAGAAAATCTTGGCGTGTCAGAGCCCGGAGGCTCCTGGAGACCATCTCTCCTGATTCCTCTTTGTAGAGGGGGAAACCGAGGCCCAGAGAGGCGAGAGGGCGTGCTGTCCTTCCCACGGTGCCCCGGGGCAGAGCGGGGAACAGAACGGAGCCCCTGGGAATGGAATGTGGATAAGGCCACCAAGACAAGAGCGGCTGTCCCTCCCTGCACTTGGTCACGCGTGCCCTGGTCTTTGGAATCCAGGCTGGTGCTTCGTGGAGGAGGGATGGGCTGGCCCCGGGGAATGCGTTCCGCTTCCGGGTGGGCCCGGCCACCTCCGCTCCTCGGTGTGACTGCAGGAGGCCCATCTGGCCGGGGTCCTGGAGTTTGCCTGTGCCAACGGACTGAGGCCAGAGGAGTCTGGATGGCAAGGTCTCGCTGAGGCGGGACCCGGGCTGTGTTTTGGGTTGGCCTCTCGTCTCTATACCTACCCGATCGTGGCTGCCTTATTTCTCTGCTTAGGGTCTCCTCCCTGGACTTCCTTAACCCTGCCTCTGTCCCAAATAACTCCTGTGCACCCCGGGGGCTTCTGGGCCTCTTGGGTAGCCGTGCTGGCACATGCTGACCCTGGACACGGGCACAGCACGGCAGCTCCAGACGTGTCCACCTGCACTGGATGCTTCGCTGCTGGCCCTGAGCCCAGGTGTGAGCAGCCTGCAAGCCACGTGTTCACCCCACGTCCGTCAGGGGCTCGGTTCTCACAAATACCTTCAGGGACGGGTGTGACTGTCTCCCTGGGGGCAAAGGAGGGAGCTGAGTTAAGTAAGCACCTGGGACCCGGCGTCAGAAACACCTTGGGGCCCGGGGGGGGGGGGGGGTGGGGGGCGGGGTTTGCAAACTCGTTTTTAGTGGTGCTGTTCTCTTTTCAAGCAATGTCTTAGGCAGAAACCCTTGATGTCCTTGGGAAAGGAAGAAAGAGTTTTCCAGAGCCACGCAAGCCTCCTGTCTGCTCTGCGCAGCAGGATCCGGGGGCTCTGGGCCCAGTGTGAACCACTGTGCAGCCCCCCCGCTGCCTGTCGTACCCGGGAAAGGACACCTACCTACTCACAGGTGTTGGCTGAACCCCTCCCCGCTTTAGGCCATGCGCTTTGCGGATACTGGACACCGGGGTCAGGAAGGCTTCCTGGAGGAGGTGTGGTCTGAGCTGAGTCTCCACACATTGGAAGGAGTGGCTTACAGTGAGTCCCAGGGGCAGGTGCTTCCTCCCCGGCCACAACCCCGTGACCTGGCGGGACTGTCCCCATTCATGGGTGAGGGGCGCTGGAGGCAGAGCGGGCCTGGAGCCCGGTCCTCCCTGAATACCCGGCCCGGGCTGACTTGGGCAAAGTGACTGAGAATTTGGGTCCTAGAGAAATAACAAGGGTACAGACCGCCAGGACCCTGAGGCCACTGAGCTCATTCTTCCCCCGAATGACAGAAGAAAGTGCCCTGAGTCCACCCGGAACCTAAAAGGGCCAGGCCTTCCCCTAACGTATCCTTTAAAAGCCCGTTCTTAGCGGGGATAAAGGCGGCTCCTGCTGTCGGCGGAAAGCCCAAGCAGCCGTCCTGTGGCATTCCTCCTTAACCAGCTGTCAGTGAAAAATGAAAAATGCATTTTCTGCCTGTGCAAAAATGCCCTATTAATGCCTGAGGTATTCTCGGGCCACTACAAAAGCCTTCCTCATCCGGCCCCGGGTTCATGGTTCGCTGTGCAGCCTACTGGCTGCAGTCGGGGGCTGCGTGGGGAAGGGGTCCTTCAGGTGACGGCTCCGGAATGGGGGCTATGATGGGGGGAGGGACTCGTGGAAGCCTCCCCAGAGCCAAGGGGGAGCTATAGACAGCACTAGGCTGGAGTTGCTTTTTAAAAATTTTTAAATGTTTCTTAAAATTTATTTTTGAGAGAGAGAGAGAGAGAGAGAGAGAGAGAGAGAGAGACCGAGCACGAGCAGGGGAGGGGCAGACAGAGGGTGACACAGAATCCGAAGCAGGCTCCGGGCTCCGAGCTGTCAGCACAGAGCCCGACGCGGGGCTCGAACTCACGAACCGCGAGATCATGACCTGAGCCGAAGTCGGAAGCTTAACTGCCCGAGCCACCCAGGCGCCCCTTGAGTTGCCTTTTAGAGCCGCCTTTTAATTTTGCGTGCAGCTGGCCTGATCCTTGGCCAGTGGGCAAACTGACGGGGTCTCGGCAGCTTTTTGCTGCCACATAGCTGTTTCGTGGACTTGAGGGTTCCCCACCAGGCAGTGACATACAGTGGGTGATCACGTATTTACCCGAGGCCACGCTGAGAAGACCACCCCAGCTCACACACAGGCTCCACGGGGAAACAGCTTCCTGAAACCCTCACCCCTCCCTGGCAAGAAAGGGCCCCCAGCCTGTGATGGAGGTGTGATTCCACACGGTCCACTTTGGGTGGTACATCTCACGTTTCCTGGCGGCTTTTTTTTTTTTTTTTTAAGTTTATTTTGAGGGAGAGAGAGTAGGGCAGGGGCAGAGAGAGAGGGAGAGAGGTTCCCAAGCAGGTTCCACGCTGGCAGTACAGAGCCTGACGTGGGGCTTGAACCCATGAACCGTGAGATCGTGACCTGAGCCTAAATCAAGTCAGATGCTTAACCCACTGAACCACCCAGGCGCCCCTCACGTTTCCTGTTTTTAATGGGGTCCTCTACGCTGGCCCCTGATGTGTGAGGTGGGATTCCTAAAATTTGACTGCATTCGTGGGCACCCTTTATAATTAATAATATCAATTAAAATAAGAACAGCCCTAAAACTACTAGGTAGTTAGCTCCAACCCCCCCCCCCCCTCCAAATAAACTGAAATACAAGAGGCGGGTTTGCTAACTGTCCTTCCCCGATGGAGTAGAGAGTTTTTTCAGTCTGTGCCTAATTAACGGGAAGGCTGTAATTTTACTAAAACGAGCAGGGACACAGAACAAATCAGTGCCCACGGTACCCGTGGCGTTAGCGTTGGGCCTCATGAGATTTCCACGAACCTTTTGGCTCGAACCGTGACCGCCCCTGTGTCATGGCCTCAGAGACCCTGGCCATAAACTACATCTCAGATCAGTTTCACGCAGGTATGAACTGTCGCTTCAGATGCAGGCCGCTCCCACGGTTAAATGGTGGAGATCTGCAGGAATCTAATGTGGGCCGCAGTCACTTCGCTCCCCGCTGGCCGGGCTCGGGGAGGCCCGTGGGCATGGAGGGCACCAGGACCGCTCAGTTAACCAGCTTGCCCGCTCTGCCATGCTTCTTGAGCACCTACTATGCGCTGAGCGGGGAACATGCAGTGTCTGCCTCTAGGGAGGCCGACTCCCCAGAGAGCGACAGGAGAGCACGGTGGGAGGTGCTGTGGGTGCAGAGCCCCGTCCCCCTGCCTGGGCACATCAGCCCATGCTGCCGGGAGGAGGTGGTGCCTGGGGTGGGCTTGGCCGTGACCAGGTGAGAAACACAAGAAGGGTAGCCCAGGCCCCGTTCCCTTACTCAGCATGCTGGTGTTTCGAACCTTTTTTTTTTTTTTTTTTTTTAACGTTTATTTCTTTTGAGAGAGAGAGCGGGGCGGGGGGGCAGAGAGAGAGAGAGAGAGAGAGACAGAGAGAGAGAGAATCCCAAGCAGGCTCTGCACTGTCAGCCCAGGGACGCGGGGCTCCAACCCACGAACCGTGCGATCATGACCCGAGCTGAAGTCGAGTCGGATGCTTAACCTACTGAGCCGCCCAGGTGCCCCGTGGACATCTTGACCACCTAAGTTTGAAGGGTGGGGGGCGGTCTTTACTCATGAAGGGTGGCCTTGAGGCTTCAAGACAAGCACTACACGAATCCTGGAGTGTCTCCGCCCAAGCGTCGCTCAGCCCTTCGCCCTAACTTGCCTCCAGGGCGGCAACTCTCAACAGTTACCTCCCTGAGTTCCGGGGTTTGGAATAACGACACTCTTCACTGACCCAGGGACCTGCCACCACACGGCACCAAGCGCAGGTTGGGCTCCAGTAACCACACCCACATGCATCACATGCTTCCTACTGAGTGCTGTGTGTCTGGAGGTCCTGCCTACACTCCCTGGCCCCATCACCTCACCTTCCCCGTGGTTCCAGAAACACGCGGAGGCCTCCTGCGGCCAGACCCTGGGTCGGCTCTTGGAGGCTAAGATAGTTGAGAGGTGCTCTTCCCGCGCTCTCTGGGAGCTCCCAGCCTGGAGAGGGGGACGGGCACCGAACTGGACCCTCCCGGGGCTGTGTGGAATGTGCTGGGCACACAGAGGAGAGGCCAAACCCACTGGCCTCACAGAGCAGTCAAGGGAAGCTTCCTGGAAGAGGTAACACAAGTGTTGGGTCTTGACAGCTGAGTAGGAGCAAGCCAGGCCGAGAGGCGTTCTTGGCCCCGGGGGCAGCATGACAGGAGGCGGGGTGGGAAGCCACCACTCTCAGTTTGGTGCTCCCAGAGCATCGAGGATGCACAGCGAGGGCGAGAAGCGAGGCTGGGGCGGGGGGGGGGGGGGGTGGTCACGGGGCCGGGACTCCCAGGACTTCTGTGGCCCAGAGGGAGCCACTGGTGGTCCGTGCTGTTCCTTGGGGGGCTTGAGCTGTCCACCCTGCTTCTAGATCCCTCTGCCGCCTCCTGCGATGGGGGTTGTCCCCACTTCACAGATGAGAAGGCTGAGGCCAGAGGGACCAAGTGACTTGCCAGGGCCTCTCAGCTGGGGAGCATTGGAGGACAGAACTTGGACCTGGGCCGCCTGTCCCCAGAGCCTCCCGTCCCATGGCCTGCGTGGTGCAGCCCTGTGCACTCTGGTCTACACCAGCTGGCGTCTCTACCACTGGCATCAGCAGCAGCCAGAGAGGAGAGGCAGTGAAGCGTCTCCTTTCCAGCTCGAGCACTCGCAGTGTTCCTGGCTATGGGGTCTCGGATCTCGGGCCCCCCTTTGCGAGCAAAGAACTCCTTCCGATCTGCGTGGTCAAGAGGCGAGGTTTAATTTTTTTTTTTTTTTTCAACGTTCATTTACCTTTGGGACAGAGAGAGACAGAGCATGAACAGGGGAGGGGCAGAGAGAGAGGGAGACACAGAATCGGAAACAGGCTCCGGGCTCTGAGCCATCAGCCCAGAGCCCGACGTGGGGCTCGAACTCACGGACCGCGAGATCGTGACCTGGCTGAAGTCGGACGCTCAACCGACTGCGCCACCCAGGCGCCCCAAGAGGCGAGGTTTAAACACCACCGTGCCGAGGGGGGGCACAGGGTCCTGGAACATCCTTCTCTGATTCTTCACCCAACCAGGGCCTGCTCGCTCTTGTTCCCACGGGCGGCCGCGCAGGGGGCTGCTGCTGGAGACCCTGCCTCTTCCCCATCTGCCCGCAGGGAGCTGATGGGGGGCGGGGGGCACAAGGCTGCAGAGGGATCTACTCAGCCTGGGCCAAGCTGTACCGCCTCAAAGCAGTTGCAACCTAGCGGGACTGTTTGCAGCCTGGGCAGGACACTCTCTGGCTGGAAACTTGCTTTAAGCATAACCTGCAAATCTGAAGCGAAATTCAGATTCTCCTCCATGTGTGAATTGGTCTCTGGGAAAGCCCTCTGGTCTGACAGCGTGTGTGTGTGTGTGTGTGTGTGTGTGTGTGTATGGGGGGGGAGGGTGAGTGTACCTGGGGGTAAGTGTGCATGAGTGTGTGTGGAGGGGCGTATGTGTGAGTGTCGGTGGCTGAGTGGAGTCAGATGCACGCGTATCTGCACGCGAGCTCTGGTTTCTGAGATGTTTGATGCTGGCTGGTGTGGAGAAGAGATGGGCCTCTGACATCAGGGCTCAGCCTCATGTCCCCTGTGCCAGGCCGCCCGGGGCCCAGGGACAGGATCTGGAGGTCCGGCCCGGTTTTGCTTGCGAGTGGAGAAGCCACCGGGTGGCCACGCGTGCGTTCGCTCAGACCCGCGCACGGAGCCCTTTTACAAGCTCCACGCCCTTGAGCGTCCTCCTCACTCGTGAACGCTCCCTGTGCCGCCTCGTGGGACGGCCCCCCCCCGGGTGGGCATCACTGTTCGGAGAAGAAATGACAAAAGGCCGCCCCCGGGTCCTGCAGCCAGCCAGTCAGAGCCGCAGCTGGTGAGCAGGTCCGCAAGGTGCCAGCTCTGTTCTTGGTTTGCCCCGAGCCCCCGAGCCCCGTGGGAGGCTCTGGCACCCCTGGGGCCCCCGAGAAACTGAAACGCGTTCCTGTTCCGGCTCCTGGCACCGCGGCTGCTTGGTAAAAGCTGAATGAATGGAGGGTCACGTGACGGTCCCACTCACCCGAGAGATGGTTACCTAAGTCAGGTTTGGAAGGGATGTGCCCTAATTATAGACGCCCATTAATGCAATCAGATCAGACAATTACGTGAAAGCCCCCAGCAGTGCCTGGTGCACAAGGGGTGTGCAGAAAACCCATCCCAACGGCACCGGATCCCTCTCCATGGAAAGGAGTTGACAGTCCCCGCTTCCCACGTTGTCTGTGCTGAAGCGTGATGTGCGTTGACGGGGCTGCTGACACCCTCCTGCGGTACCCCCTCTTAAAGGAAACTGAGAACATTTTCATTCTGAAATAGCATTCTAAATTTCATTTGTGAGTGCATAAGGATTATTGCTCATTTCAAGTTTACCGTTTGAATGTTTTTTGTGTTTATTTTTGAGAGAGAGAGAGACAGACAGAGAGAGAGACAGAGCGTAAGCAGGGGAGGGGCAGAGAGAGGGAGACACAGAATCCGAAGCAGGCTCCGGGCTCCGAGCCGTCAGCACAGAGCCGGACGCGGGGCCCGAACCCATGAACTGCGAGATCGTGACCTAAGCCCAAGTCAGACACTTAACCGACTGAGCCCCCCAGGCGCCCCTCAAGTTTGCCATTTGAAAACTACCAGTAGCTGCGGTGGCCCTTTTGGGGGCAAGACAGGATTGAGTCTCTGGGAGCACAGTCGGAGCACTGAGCTTGGGGTAAGGCATTCTGGGCTTGATTCTCGGGTCTCTCTTGACAGCTGTGCAACCTCAGGCAGGTCACAGAACCTCTCTGAGCCTCCGTTTGCATCTCGGCGACATTGCCGCAACACTTTCGTGGCCAGGTCAGCGACCGCCTTGTAGGAGCGGAGTTGAACACAGCGGGGTGGGCTGTTAGGGGATAAATGAGCCCCTGTGAGGCAGCCACCTAGAGCTGGAGCAGGAGAGAGCTTGTGCCCCCCGACGGGACGACAGTCCAGAGGGAGGCACTTGGGACCGGGCCAAGACTGTTCACCCCAGAGCAGCTCCGGCTGCCCGGGGCTTATGGAATCAGCACGCGTGGTGGCCTCCGCGGGCGAGGCAGGCCCGCCAGAGGCAGGATGGTGGAGGCCATGCCTTCCGGGTTCTGTCACCCTTGAATCATCTTCCTCATTCAGCACAACATCCTGGGCCGGGCCCTGGGCTGGGTGCTGTGCTACAAATTTGCACCCAAGCTACAGAGCCTGCTTTCGTGAAGCTGCCTCTTAGCTTCCCTAGCATCCTGCCGTCTGAGCTCCTGTAGGCTCCGTACCTGTTATTGTCTCAGAGGGAGACAGAAATGGGGTGTGGCCCGGCTGCCACGTCCAGCTGAATGTGTTGCGCACTGCAAAACCCTACGGGGGTACCCTTTGCAGCCTCTTTCGTGTGCGGTGCACGACATCAGCTGCCCTGATAGAAGAGCTTGTGAGCAAAGACACCAACCTCATGGCACCCCTGCCCTCCCTTCCCCCAACCCCCCCCCCTCCCCCCCCACCGCCAGGCCGGGCCTCTCTCAGAGCAAAGCGCTTGCTTACCCAGCCATCTGGCTTCAGGTCACCATCTCTTGTCCCAGCCAGCAAGGGCCCAGATCACCTCTTTAAAATCATTACCCCCTAAGGGGTTAAACATGTGCTGCTGACCCCGTCTGGCCGCCTGATTCAGAAAGCTTGGCCCGGGATCAGTACACATTACGGAGCAGATTCAGAAATTCCATCTGAAAACAACAGCGAGGCTGTCCCTGCCGGGTGACGAGTGATTGGCCGGGTCCCGGCTTTCATGGCAAATCCCAGGGATTAGGCGCTCTCTCTTCTCCCGGAGGCACAGCCCGCCCGTCACCCCAGGGCCACACCCTGGCCAGCAGCCAGCTTGGTTCCCAGGGTGATGGCCCAGCCGCCTCTGGGCCCGGGATGGGCTGCGGCCTGACTTCACCCTGAGGCTGGAGGCCTCATTGAGGGAAGTAGGAGGTGGAGGGGAGGTGGAGGGGAGGGGGTCCCTCGGAGGGGACTGGATGGAGTTGAGAGGCACAGACATTTCTTGTGTCCCCTGTGCTGGGATCCTGTGGAGCAGAGATGGGGTGAAGGCACCGGGCCTGGCGCTATGCCTGACCGCGTAACCATACGGAAGGGCAGCTGGATTGGGGGCTCTCAACCCCCAATTTCACAGGCACAGACTCTCAGAGTCGCCCCATCACACAGCTGATGATGCCCCCCGGAGCTCCCCCAGGCTCACGCCGGGCCCCCAGAGGGCTCACTGGGGCTCAGTGCTCTTGGGTCCACCCGAGCGAGGCACGCAGGGGCCACGGGGAACAGCGGGACACCGCCCTGTTCCTGCCCGGGCTGCCTCAGTGGCCCCAGGTGGCATGCGGGGCATTTGTCCTGCACTCCGGGCCTCCGCCCCAGGAGGGACCTCCCCATTCCACCCCCCAGCTCAGCTTTCTGGACCAAACTCAAGCCAGCAGCCCAGGACTCGGCCGGGGAAAGTCAAAGGTTGCCGCCCACACGAGCGGCCCCCTCCGCGGCCACCTCGGGGAGGGAGGGGACAGCGTGGTAGAGAGGACGACACAAGAGAAGGCCACACGGAGCCTCGCGTCTGAGCCCCCGGACAGGCTTCGTGGTGAGTCTCAGCTGATGGTGCGGCTTGAGAGCTTGGTGGGCCGGACGGCTGTGGGGCCGCCGTGGGTGGGACTGTCCCGGCCCCGGGGCAGGAGGGTGGAAGGAGACAAAACTCAAGACACCGGCCCTGCTGGTGGGCCGAGGTGCCCGGAGACTCGCCGGCCTGGGGGCGTCTGTGAGTTCCCGCCCCCGTGCCTGCTTGGTCCCCACGGACCAAGGCCTCAGGTCACTGCTGTCCAGACACGCAGAGCAGGTGGAAGGCAGCAGGGTCACAGCGGTGTCATGGTGTCACAGAGGGTGCGGAGAGGGGCGAGAGGTGGGAAGTACGTTCGTCCGTGAACCCCGGGTCACCCAGAGGGCCCAGCCCCGCGCCTGGTGCAGGGCGGGATTCCAGCGATCGGCCAGGACTGGGGCTGGTGGACTGAGGGCAGGGACAATGTGGGGACAGAGGACCCCCTTGTGACTTCCTGAGAAGGCCAGCTGTGGGTCCTGGGACCCCGAGATGCTGTTCTCGCGAGCCTCGTCCGGCCTCACGACCCCACCCGCACCTGGACCGTGTGTCACATGGGGCTGCTTGTGACAGACGGCCTCCACCTGTACCTGGCTGCACGGTCCCACGGGCACCCGCTGAGCCTGGTCAACTGTCCTCTTCTCTCAGCAAAAGGTGCTCTAACCACTTGGCTCTGAAAGCCGGGAGCCAGGGACCCCCACGGCCAGTTGTGGCTGGGACTGCCGGCTTTTAAGCCCCTCCTCCCCGGCTGGAGAGACGTCCTCAGCCTAGGCCTGTCCTTGTCCTCCTCGGCGCTCAGCACTCTTGTCCCTTCCCCTCCCTCCACTGTGCGCAAGCCACACCAGCCCGGGCCTCAGACCCCAGACGCTCCGTGGCCTCTCTCTTCTTCCAGACTTCAGCCATGACGTTCAGCTCTTTCTCCTCTGGGTAAACTCCTACCCATCCCTCAAAGCCCAGGGCAGGGTCATCGCCTCTTGTACGCCCTCCGCACCCCTGCGGGCAGAGTACTGAGCTACTCCACCCCGCACCCCCACAGCACCCTGGATGGGCCCTTTGGGACTCTTCTCATATCCCTCCTTCCCGCAAATAACGTCTGTGTCCTGCGGGGGTAGGTCCTAGTCCAGGGGACACGGCAGTGACCAAGACAGACGGACAGACGTGAATCCTTGCGACAAACTCGTTTTATTCCAGAGGGGAGGAGCAGAAAGAAACAAGCAGAATATGTTCACGGTCAGCGGGTGGTGAGGGCTACACAGAGGGCTAGCGGGGAGGAGGGGGCAGGTGGGGTGTGCCTTCCTGGGTCACCATGGGGTTAGAGCGAGCCCAGAGCAGCCCCTTCGTGTCCCCCGAGGTTCTGCCGGGGACCGTCTGTGTCCAGCCAGGATGATTTGCGACTCTCTCCTACCGCTGCCGTCGTGCGCCTTTGGGGGGGGGGAGGTCTTTGATATCACCGGGCGTGTTCGTAAATTGTTCCCCGTTTTAAAACAAAAGCAAGAACAAAGCCAAACAGCCGCAGAGGCATGTTGTGCAACGTCCGAAGGAAAGTGTGGTGACGACCCGAATCTTCCGAAGCCTCGGCTGACAGCCATAAACACGCACAGGACGCAGACACCCCCCCCCATCACCCATGATCGCGAAGAGCGTTGCCTGCAGCCTTGATGTCGGGTGTTTCCAGAAGGGCCCTGCGAGGAACGTCCGCTCCGTGGCCAAGACCGGGGACCCCCGAGTGGCGTCCTGGTCACCGCTGCCGTCAGACCGATAGCTGTGACCCTCCCTCGTCCGGCACGTTCCAGATGCCACTTGCAGAACCTCTAGGAGACTCGCCGCATCTCCGGATGAGGAAACGGAGGCACGGACTCGGGAGGGCACGCGGGGTGTTGGGACTCCACGTGGGGCGCCTGGGCCGTGACCTTCCTGTGTGACCTCGGGCCGGGCAAAGCCCTGCTCTTCGAGGTCCAGCCCAGCCCTGAAATTCCTCTGCCTCCACATGTCTGAGCACCCCCCACCCCCAGTTCTTCCGGGCGGGCCGGCCGGCCCTTCAACGTCCAGCCGAGACTGACTCCCTGGGGAAGCTTCCACGAGCTCCCGGGGCCTGGTCTGGGGTGAACACTTCTCCCGGAGCCTCTTTGCTTACTTTCCCAGCCTCGCCGCCCCACCATCTGTGTCTGACTTCGGCGGGGGGCCCGGAGCTCCATGAGGACCCACACCAGCGCCGGTCGGTGTTCGTAACCGCGGCACCGGGCGCGCTGCCTGCCCAGAGCCGGGACTCCGTGCTTGCCGGAGGAATAAAGAAGAGAGGGCATGCGCCACAGCCAGCTGCTGGGGCCTGGGGTACCCGTTCGGTACCACCCGGCCGGCGTTCAAATTCCTCGGGGCCTTGGCTGCCTCTGAAGGAGGAGGGTGGTGCTGTACTGCCCTCTGGAAAGTGGAGGGCAGGACTTGTCTGCGTCTGGGGTCCCCGGGTCTTTAATGCTAAGTCACGTCGGCAAGACTTGTGTGCACCCTGCCCCTTCCGTAGCCTTTGCTCATCCTGGGGGGACCGCGAGGGGCTCGGCGTGGCCGGAGCAGAGAGTGCCGAGAAATCAGGCCGGACAGGGCGTGGGGGCCTGGTCAAGGTGTATGCTCCACACCCTCTGGGAGCCGGGGGCTGGGGTGGGTGGGATGTGATGTGTGCCAGGGCCTCGCACGAGCCCAGAACTTGCGTTCTACGAGGCCGGCTGTGGCCGCAGCCGGGGAGTGCATTGGGGGTGAGGAAGAAGGTGTTGGAAGGTCAGGCCTGGCCTGAGGTAGGGTGGGGCTGGGGCTGGAGCGGACAGGAGGGTCTGGAAACTCCCGTGGATGGGCTTCGTCCGCCTGCATAGTGATGGCGCGTCAGGGTTGGAAGCCAGGCGCCTGTTGACCTCCAGTCTCGCGTTCTCTGGAGGCTGGAGGAGGCCGGTGGATTTGGGGGCGGGGGGCATCTGGGGAGATCCGAGCGGCTGGCAAGCTTGGGTCTGGGGCAGCAGGACCCCAGCAGGCAGGTGGGAGGGGCAGGAAAGGATTGCCCATCCCTCCCTTCAAGGGCACACTTTTGGCCAAGTCGGTGCAAGTCAGTACATCAGATGGCCAATCCCTTCCGGAAAAGCACCAGGCCTTCTCTTCCTCCGGCGGGCCACGCAGCTCGGTGGAAGGGGCGGTGGCCCAGGGCTGGCTCCCTGATGCCGAGACCTGACTCACTTCACCGCGCCGAGCCCGTGTTCTCCTCCAGGACGAACGAGGCTGACACAGGAGGACGAGAGGGTAGACGGGAATGGGCTTCGCGAGCACATTCGCAAGCGCTGCAGAGACGTCAGCTTCCGCATCGAGGGGGAAGGCAGGTCTATGCAGAGCGGCATTTCTTTCCAGATTTCTCCTGGAGGGCAAGGTGGACTCTGGGGAGCTGCCTTAGCTCACGGGAGGCCCGTGGCGGGGGCACATTTATAACGATCAAGAAATACGGACGGTGAGTTCTGCTGAGACATGTTGGGAGCCATTTGGTATTTTAATTTTTTTTAATGTTTATTTATTTTTGAGAGAGAGAGAGAGAGAGACAGAGAGTGAGCAGGGGAGGGGTAGAGAAAGAGGGAGACGCAGAATCCGAAGCCCAGGCTCCGAGCTGTCAGCACAGAGCCCGATGCGGGGCTCAAACTCACAAACCATGAGATTGTGACCTGCGCCGAAGTCAGATGCTTAACCAACTGAGCCACCCAGGCTCCCTGCCATTTGGCATTTTAAATATGGAGCCCAGACACCTGTCCCCCTTCCTCGCAAGCACCTGCCTGGGTGTTTCTCGGGGCGAGAAGTCAGGGCTGCGGGAGCTCCGTTCCTTCCTTGCCGACTACTTATGTGACTGCTTCATGGTTCATTCCTTTCTGCCAGGTTTGCCCTATGTGTGTGATTCAGCCAGGGAAAGCACATTCCGGAAGGTTCCTCCACATCATGCAGCACCGTGAGGGGGGAGGAGACACAGTGGGATGGGAAGGGCTGGGCTTTGGGGTCAGTCCCAGCTGGCGGGCATCCAGACCTGTGAGCCGTGTGACCTGGGGCATCTGGGCTCTCAGAGCCCACTCTCCTCCCCCTGGAGAAGGGAGGTGATGTCTGTTCCCGACAGCAGTATGGTGAGGACCCAAGAAGCCACGGGCATGTGGGATCCCCCCATCTCCCTTCCCCTTGGCCGGCTCTGTTCCCTCTCCCAGCCCATCCATGCTCTAGTTTTGTTTTGTTTCTTCAAGTTGTCTCTACACCCAACGTGGGGACTCGAACTCGTAACCCTGAGATCAAGAGTCACATGCTCCACTGACTGAGCCGGCCAGGCGCCCCACATGGCAGTTTTTTCTCTTTGTCTGTACCAGCAGTATATCTTTGTTTTCTCGAGTTTTCCTTTTTGCCCTTGGTCTGTGCTGTTAATCCCCGTCTGCAGGGATCATTATTTCTACCAAGGAAACTTCCCTGAGACGCGGGTGATGATGTGCTCCTTCCCCGTTGCCGTCGCGTTTGTGTTTGGCAAGACCTCGTGGCTCTCCTCTGAGCTCCTGGGTCGTGGCCCCGGTACCTCGTCCTCACAGGCCGGCGCTCTGCCTTCCTCCCTGCTTCTGGCTCCGCGTGGCAGCTGCCCAGGCCGGACAGTGAAGCCTGGCTCTCGCTCGTCCCCCTTTCCTGTGCGTTCTCCCCCGACAGTCTCCTTTCTGGGTGATCATTTTCAACCTTACAGATTGTGCTTAGTGCTTTGGTGTTCAGTTCATTCATTCATTCATTCATTCATTCATTCATCCAGCAAGTGTTGGTTAAGCGCCACCTATGTGTCAGGTTCAAAGTGGGACGAAGTGTCCCACAAACCAGAGATACAAGAACGGCCAAGAGAGACATGCCATTGGCCTCCAGACTCAGACGGCAGCGGGGAGACCGATAGTCACCAAGTAAGCAAATGACTATCACGTGGTTTCAAGTAGTGACAGCTTCTCCCTCTTTGCTACGTCAAC
This sequence comes from Leopardus geoffroyi, assembly GCF_018350155.1. Classification (NCBI taxonomy): domain Eukaryota; kingdom Metazoa; phylum Chordata; class Mammalia; order Carnivora; family Felidae; genus Leopardus; species Leopardus geoffroyi. The sequence continues at coordinate 138,553,780 of NC_059341.1, forward strand.
AGGTGACTCTTAACCTCTGTCTTTTCTAACCTGAATCTCTTTTATAAATTTTTTTTTTTCAACGTTTATTTATTTTTGGGACAGAGAGAGACAGAGCATGAACGGGGGAGGGGCAGAGAGAGAGGGAGACACAGAATCGGAAACAGGCTCCAGGCTCCGAGCCATCAGCCCAGAGCCTGACGCGGGGCTCGAACTCACGGACCGCGAGATCGTGACCTGGCTGAAGTCGGACGCTTAACCGACTGCGCCACCCAGGCGCCCCTAACCTGAATCTCTTTTAAAAAGCACAGTTAACTTCCACTGACGTGAGATAATCGCGGAAGCCTCTTGATTCATCACCTTGCTTGTTAAAATCCTCTTTGACGTGCTCTTCATGCACTTACACTCGGTCAGTTAGAATCACAGGGCTTCTGGG